>NW_024724368.1:4625385-4745385 GCF_018991925.1 Homarus americanus | reverse complement strand
GCACCACGTATATATGAAACCGCGTAAAGCGGGGTAATACTGTATATATATATATATATATATATATATATATATATATATATATATATATATATATATATATATATATATATATATATATATATATATATATATATATATATATATATATAATATTTGTGTATAAGACTGCACTGCACTCACCCTGAAGATGTGAATTTCATAATGGTGCCGCTTTGGGAACTCGTGTTTTCTTCTTTCCTTGTGGTTATCAGCATATACCTAGATCATCATGTACTTATTATATATATATATATATAAATATATATATATATATATATATATATATATATATATATATATATATATATATATATATATATATATATATATATATATATATATATATATATATATATATATATATGCCCCTGTATACACATGAAGTTTCAGAACATTAAAAGCCAATTTACAATGTACAGCAAATGGTTACTTTTACAGGTATTGTACTAGAAAGGAGAAAAATATTAAATAGTAACTGCACCCTTTGCCAACCTGTTATTTAATGATATTTGTATTAAAACACAAAGTATTACTGTTATTACAAGGTAAATTCATAGTACCTGTAGTTAATATGGGTGTTGTACAGTATCAAGTTTGAAGTCGAGTAACACTGGGTGTAGCTACCCCTGTACCATGCAGAGTACCTAAGTTCTTTAATTTGAATTCTATGTTTGATTAGGATTGATTGTTTATCTTGAACTTCTGATACAAAAAAGTCACCTTCTCTGATTCAGAAATTTTGAAGGAGAGGGTCTAGTAGAAGCAAAGTACAGAAACATAACACATCATTTTGATAAATACAGTACTGTACTGTACAATACATACTGTATATTGAGCCTTTGGTTAAATTTATATTACATGCCACTTGTACTTGTATACCTATGAACTAGAAAAGATAAATTGGAATTGAAGTGCAATTGATTAGTTCCATTCAATTCAAATTACCAAAATTGAATTAGAATTGATTATTCATTTCCAGTTCCATTTGTAACTTATCCCAACCATGCATGGCATCTCATTTTATATTATGTTCATCAAAGAGAGATTGGCATGTTGGATGGCCCTGGTGTTGTGTATTGAATGCGCTTGTGGCCGAGGCCTTCTGTTGGATCTTGGGGCCCCAGAGTTGTTGTTTTAGTAAAAGGATGAAGCTTACGAATCTTAGAAACACCAGTAGATATCCTTGGGATTAGAGTCCCAAATTTACACACTGTACTTGCATCTGGGCCACGTATAACCTTGATCTGACACTTAATCAACTCACTGATAGCATATACAGTACTGTACAGTAAAACAAATTAATTTTGTTGAAGAAAATATCTCCATATAACATGTTAAACCTACAGTGAGATCTCCGTTAGCCGGAACAATTGGTGCAGAGCACTTCCGGGAATGAGAGATTTCCGGGTAACGAAATGACTCTTCCCAAAACCGGGAAAAATCCCTCATCCCTGGAATTTTCTGGGTAACAGAAAAAATTTCGTGGAAGTTCCAGAAATTGTGCATCACATCATCTCTCGAACCTGGAAAAATATCCCCATCCCTGGAATTTTCCAGGTACCGGAAAATGTGCCTGATTTTCATCTCTCAAACGCGGAAAAACTCCCCCATTTCCATCTCCGGCTAACGGAGATATTACCTGTATTAATAAAGTTGTGCCAGAGTCTATAATTTTGTTTTTAATGTAATTCAGTACATTATCTTTGTAATGTTTCAGTGGTGATAGTACATGAATAAAGATATGACTGGCCCAAAATAGCCTTTATTTATTACCTTACTTGGTATCATGTACAGTATACTGTACTTGACAAACACCTACAGCTAGGCCGGGCAGGAAATTAACCCAGGAGACTTAAAGCAATAGTTGGCTGGCTGTATCCACTGATTAGATTTTCCTTGCAATTACATTTTCCTCTTAACTACAATTTCACATCATAAAAATTGAGGCTTTAAAAATAGTCCTTGGACAATACGCCACCGGTTCAGTATAAACCTAACTTGACCTTACCTGACCATGGCTTCATCACTACCAAAATAGGACATTATCAAAATTTAGTCAATATAACACGGTAATCAATAGACCGGGATGAATTGTCTGGTACCGTAACTAAATGTCTGCTCACCTTTGAAAATACAGCTCACCATTTAGGGTAGGAGGCTGCCAAATTGCTGTAACATTCTAACGGGTCAGCCACCTGGAAAGTGGCTCAACCCATACTTTTTGCCACAGAGTCATTGGTGCTGTATTTATAACTTGTTTCTCTTGCAGATCAAGCAGACTTGACTTACCTTGCTATGATTAGTCTTGTGTTGTTCATTTTGAAATTAAAGTTTATTTCAGCTGATTTGTCAATGAGTAAGTACAGGTCAAGACAGTGTCCTTGCTTCATTATTTGCATGATCCAAACCTCTTATTGCTCCACACTTTGATGTTTGTTTAGAAATTTTCCTGTAAGATACAACTTCTTGTCATGAAAATGGGTAGATATGTACAACATATTGCCAAAGTTTTGCATTGGTATTATTTAATGGATCAGTTTGTCCTGGCTCTGATTATAATAGTAACACTTGTGATATGTGTTATGACTTAAATATAAGGCATTTTCTTTCCAACATGAGCTGACACAATTAGTAATTTCCATTAGACTGAAAATCAACACAAGCCATTCTTAACCAAAAATAATTACCACCAGCTAATGACAAAAGAAGTGCCAGAATATTCGTAGCCAAGAGACAGTACAGTATTTTCTTGATAAAACGGAATACAATTTAAAGGAATCCTGATTTAAAGGAACAATTTTTTTCCGTTATAAATTTTCCAGTTTTGTCAACTAGTTCGCTAAATCTAGTAGAATTCCGCTAACTCTGCCAAAAAGGCGGGAAACAGCAGCACGCGCGCTCAGTCTGTGTCCTATGCATGTGCCATCTCCTCATTCTCTGCTTGTGATCTTTTTTCTTTTCTTTTTTTTCTCTCCCTAATTGTGCTACGAAATCATGCTGAAAGTGTTGTAGAAGTCCCAGAAAGGAAGTGGAGGGAAGAAAGTGGTGGTGTGTGTGTGTGTCTGTGTGTGGATACGTGTCTTTGTAGGTGTGAGTGTTTGAACGGAATCTACCCAAATTAACGAACTATTCCCCTAAATTGGGAAATAAATAACAAAAAAGAATTCTCAACTCGATTTAAGGGAAAGGGGAGGCTCGAATTAGTTCGTACAATCAAGAAATTACTGTATGTACCATTATCATGAAGTGAATATCAGTTAATAGCATTCATCTTCACTTGTGAGTACAGTACTATATGTATTTAAAATATAAGGTACCCTGTACCATACTCTTCATGTATGCACATCAAAATATAATTCTGCTATTTTAAGTACAGTACTGCAGCATGTAAAAATAAATAAATAAATAAATAGGTATACATTACTCATGGTCAGAGGGTCCCTGGGTTACGAATGGTTTCTGTTCCTGAGGACGTTCTTAAGTCGGATTTGTACAGCTCCTCCACGACTTACGACCACCCGCACTTACGACCTGCCTCAGTCGTACCAAAATTTTGTCAAATTACGTATTTTCGAGTCCCAACGTCAGTGATTGCGCTGTGTACTGACAAAATTTTGGTTTGTAATTCACTTTAAAATGGCTGGCAAGCTTAAAAGTGAGAGTTTTGTGGTGCTAAGAAGAAAAAGAGACCCATTTTAGATTTTCTATGCATTATTTAAGCATTTTCGACTTACGACCTAGATTTGGGTCCCTTACCCTGTCGTAAGTCGGGGAGGAGTTGTACATAAGTCAGAACACATGCTATGTGCATACCATACTTAAAGAACAATGTTTAAAACTCCACTATATCATAGCCTATGTCCTTATATACTGTACATCAAAAATCACTTAATTTAAGACAAAAGAAGAAATAGAATGACAAGATACAGTAAATGAACGTAAAAAATAAGTCATCAAGTAAATAAAATACTGTACTGTAAATTTCAAGTTTAGCCTTGTTCGTATCAGTGGGCATTCATAAGTCGTGGACCCACTCTCTCTCTCTCTCTCTCTCTCTCTCTTTCTCTCTCTCTCTGCGTGCTTGCATGCACGCTTACTTTTTTCTGATACAGTATACTTGGTTCATTTTTTTTTTATAACTTTGTCATAATATATGAAAATGGCAAAACTTGGTCCTCATTTGGAGATTAAAAAGATATAATAGGAACTATTTTTGTTTACATTGGGCACATAAATAAATATCATATACAGTATAAGTAGATTGCACTACATATAATATATAAAATAATCTTCGGTTCTTTATTAGTAAGGCCATATCCAAACAGTCTTTTTAGTGGTCACCTGAAAATTGTCCTGGTAGAAAAATGTTTTCAGGGTACCAGAGCCTAGGACATGTTGACTTATTCCTGAATTTTATTTTTATTTTCTAACTTTTACTTTTGTACTTTTATCCTCTTCAACACTGATCGGCTCGTTAGTCGCTTGGACAGTCAGTCACGTCTCTGTTACGCACTGTTGGCAAGTACTGGTCATGCACTGTCTCGAAGGGACTCTCCCACCATGTTGCAGGAGGTTCCGAGTCATGTACTTGGGTGCATGGGAACTTGATGTGGTTTGTAACATCTTCTCTGACTCTGTTAAGATCTCACTTAAAGTACAGTACTGTATACAGTACTGTACTAACATATTGCTGAAAATAATATGTTACTGTACCATACTCATTTATCTCAGAGCAACTAAAGCAACATTTCTGGGTGAAACTTCTACATCAAACACTTTCTCTAACCATACGTTAGTGAAGCCACACTCTTTTAAGTAAGCCACTCTGTCCACAAATACTAGTGCTTCCATCACTGGCTGCAAGGCCAACTGCAGACCTGTGAGAGGTTCAATCAGTGGAAATAAGTGCTGGTAGTCTTCATAACATTTCTGTAAAATACGTGTGATATATTCCTCTGTTACAGCTGGTAAGTCTCTCCTTTCAGATGTATCAAGACTTTGATGTGGGGCAGCATCATTATCTTTTTCTGTTCTTTGACTTTTTTCTGTACTTTGTAAATGTGGTGAAGATGCATCACTGAATCTTTTATTTTTACTTGGTCCTGTAACATGTACATTGCCTTTGGATGGTATAAATTCATAATTTACAACTACATTTCTAATATATTCACTGAAGTCTTCAAAATGAGATTTTCTCACACATCGACGACGAAGTTTTCTCAAGGTAAATCCCTCTGAAATAACAGGGAAGTTAAAGGTATTGATATACAGTACAGTAGTATATACTGTATTATTATTCTGCATTATACACACATGTGTGAATTTATAATTACTAATATATAATATAAATAAGACATGGTTATATATATATATATATATATATATATATATATATATATATATATATATATATATATATATATATATATATATATATATATATATATATATATATATATATATATATATATATATATATATATATATATATATATATATATATATATACAGTAGGGTATGCTATATGACGGATCCTACTCACGAATATTCCTACTCTTGAACGGTTTTACCTATAAAATTGAGAATGCTATATGACGAAACTCCTACAACGAACATTATTTATTTATTTTTTTTTTATTTTTTTTTTTTTTCAATTTATTGTTTTTTTATTACAAATATTAATGATATTCTTTATTTCAGGGGTTTAGATGCATATTTATGCACTTTTTTACAATTTTTATAATTTTATATTATATTTTTCAGTGTTAAGTGGTTGTATTTAGGGGCCTGGAACGGATTAATCCCATAACGAACGAATGGTATAACGAACAAGGTTCTAGAACCAATTAGATTGAACATAGCACCCCCACTTTAATATTAATATTAGCATATATATATATATATATATATATATATATATATATATATATATATATATATATATATATATATATATATATATATATATAATCACAATGTCTTGAATAAAAACGAAAGCTAAGGTGCTCCGTTGTTTCCATTTTCCCGTGTGATTTTATCAATATATATATATATATATATATATATATATATATATATATATATATATATATATATATATATATATATATATATATACACACACACAGTGAACCCTCACTTTGCGCGGTCAATTGAACCCACGGCGGCCCGCGTAAAGTGAGAAACGCGTAAAGTGAACAACATAACATATGGGATTAATTGAAATAAGAGACCGGACCGACCCCCAAAACTCCACTTTTTCAGACACAATACCTACGTTGTAGTAAAAATAACTTCTTAATTTTATGGTGGTATGCACACACAATTAATATTTAAGAGAATACAGTCGCCGGTTAATGTCCATTCAAATAATGGACTCAAACCCCTCCCCCCCTCTCTTCCCACGCTCGCTGGCTCCTCCCTCTCTGAGAAATGTTTGGGTGAAAACAGTAGGTTTTTAGGTTTAGTAATAAATAATACCTCACACTATGGTTAGGATAATATAATTGACATTGCTGGATTCCTTGCAAGACTGAATAATTTGAATATAAACGTCTAATAAAATTCTTAAATTAGATCTAAAATTTGTATGTCTAATGCAAATTTTAGTATGTTTATATTTAAATTAATCACCATCTTATAAGAATTCCAGCAATGTAAATTATATTCTGGCCAGGTAATTTCTTTTTATGAATTTTATGAGCTAAAACAAATATATTCAGTAAATAAACAAATTATACTTCACCCAGACACTATCTATCAATCAAAATACCCCATCTCCCACTCTCTCCCTCTTCCCACGCTCGCTGGGTCCCTCCCTCCCTACCCCCCACCTCACCTCCCTACCAGAGAAATGTTTGGGGAAAAACACTAGGCTTACAGGTTTAGTAATAAATAATACCTCAGACTAAAGTTAAGATAATATAATTGACATTGCTGGATTCCTTGCAAGACAATCAATAATTTGAATATAAACTTCATATATTTTGCACAAAAGATAAAATTTTTGCTCTTTCTAATAAAATTCTTAAATTAGATCTAAAATTTGTATGTCTAATGCAAATTTTAGGATGTTTATATTTAAATTACTCACCATCTTATAACAATTCCAGCAATGTAAATTATATTCTGGCCGGGTAATTCCTATGAATTTTATGAGCTAAAAACAAATATCTTCAGTAAATAAATAAATTATACTTCACCCAGACACAATATGTTATGTTACGTACGTTGTAGTAAAAATAACAATTTAATTTTATGATGGTATGCACACACAATTAATATTTAAGAGAAATATCAATAATACTAGGTTTTTTAACACTTACTTAGAAGAAATGGCTGGGTACATGGGGATTGGGGTTGGTTCTGAGGCAGAGGGCAGATTATTGGCCCTCACCTGTATCACTTGTATCACCTGTATCACTATCCACCACAGAGGCTTGCAGAGCCTCTTTGTCACACCCCTCAAAGTCCATATCCTCACTATCACTGACTTGGGCTGGCTGTTGTGGGTGGCGGGTGAAGAACTCAGTACTGTAATGTTTTGTTGACTAGGTGACCTAGTGTGCACCCTGTCCGCGCCGCTTCCCGCGTAAATGATGAGATTTATCTCATAATTAAAACATTTCATTCTGGCAAGGTGCAGTGTAAATGACCAAACGCGTGAACAAAAACCGCGTAAATCCAGACTATACTGTATATTTATCAAGACAGGTATATAATGTACAGTATTTATTTTTATTTACTGAACTTATTAAATTTACATGACTTTCAAGGATTATCAGTAGAATTTCATGACTTTTCAGACCTGGGTTTCTCATAAAAAAAATTTGCATGACTTCAAGAGCAAAGTAACAAAGCTCAAAGATAATGACTATCTTTTAATGAACAGCAATGGCTTACCTCTGATACAAAATACTTCCAGAAGTGCTCTATAAGCCACATTTTTCTTGTGATTCTCATGGTCCTTTGCTGTTTGTCTGATCCATCGCAGACCTGATTCTTGAGCTGCGAGCCTTAGACCAAAGGTTGACATGTGAACATTATTTTGCTGTAATATATTTTTCAGTGCCTTACTCATGGGAAAATTTACAAATTCTTCTTCCATAACAGTTTCTTGGCCACATAACTTTTCAGGTTGGCTAATATTAACATCATGTGTGCTTTGTTTTTGCATCTTGTGGTAGCAACAAGAAAGTAATACAAGGGAAGATACCCGAGAAGATTCTTTGTATATTTTCATCATGATGGGAGACAGATCAGCACAGGCATGTAGTCCCAAAAGTATGGCTGACTTTTTGGGATGATGACCATCTGTGTTTACTACTGACTCTGAGTTATTTCCTTCATCATAACCACTTGATTCATGTTCTTTATTCATGATAAATACAGGCGGCTTATCACTTGTCTCACCGGATATTGAACTCTTTTTCGTGACCTGACATGTACATATTTGATCTACTTGAACTAGCTCTGATATCACTTCCTCAGCTTTATGAAGAGTTCCCTCATCATCTGCAAGGCTCCAGTGCAAGTGTCTGATCCCAGTACACTGGCCCGAGAGTTTCTGCTGTCTAGTATTTGCACTTCTTACATGTTCCGCCACACTTTCAGCACCTAAGATTGTGAACTTGAGTATGTGGTGAAGAAGAGTGTCTATATAGCCCTAGAAATGAGAAAAAAATTATCAGCTTCACATTAAAAAATATGAATTCAGTACAAAGAAAAAATACAATTATTTTACGATGCAAGAATAACTCTTTTCTTTGCTCTAACAACATGTTTCAAGACTGCAATGAACTGTTTACCTTTTAAGACTAACTAATGAACTGGCTGACACAATTCCCAACTAAGATTAACTCTGATATCTGATAATGCATTCCTTCATTCATGCAAAAAGTAATTAGCTTCTAAATACTGTACACACAGTATGGTGATATTCAGAAGTTTGCTACCTTCATCACCCAACAATATACTGTACTGTACAACTCACCTGACTACCACACATTTCCAGAAAGGACATTCATACCCTTACAAAATACAGAGAATATATTTTGAGACCCAATCCCAATAAAGCCACACAATATAGCATATGAGGGGCTCCGAGCATGATGTCAACATATCAGACGAGTAAAAATGCTGGAAAACACAGTTAAAGATATACAGTACAGTATAATGGTATAACAAGCACATAACAAGTTGCTTTGTCGTTGTCATCTTGCCCTCAGCACCCCTACTCACTATGCCGCTGCCAACATCCAGAACATGACGACTTTGTGTAGTGTCTGAAAGTCGCTTCACTAGGTACAGGAGAGATGCTACTTCGTGTTTCTTCTTCGTTGACATTCCTTTAGTGATCTCCTGGGGCAAATGCATTTTCTGGTGGGTATCTGGTTGACCATCATGAGGATTGACAACCAGATGATGCAGGGAAAGTCTCTTACACTTCTTTAAGAATAACTGAAGGGAAGACGGCCAATGTTCCTAGAAATTCAATAAATATAATGAAAAGTATGCGGTAATTCAATATTTTTGTACATTAAATTAAATTTCTATCTAGATATTACTTGTGCTGGGTGAAAGAAGACTAACTGGAAAAAAATATTATGAAAAAGTAGTGAAAGAAGACTAACTGGAGAAAATTTTAAAAGAAAGCAGTGAAAGACATGTAGATAGGGTTAAAACAGGGTACAGGGGGTAGTAGGCAGCTACCAAACAGGGAGGTACTACCGCCTGGGAAGATATTGGCAGCATAATGTGTTGTCTAATGGTAGACCCTGCTGCCATATGGCATCACGAAAATTGTGACCAAGTCCCAGGTTGCTGATCTGACATTCTGCCTCATTTACACACAATTGTAGGGTCTCAATTGTTTCTATTACATGACAAAACAACATACATATAGCGTTTCTCACTGTTGATTTTTTTTCATTCTTGCATTTCTTTGTATGTATTATTATCACAGTGTTGTTATTATTATTATTACCATTAATATTTTGTTTTACTTTTTATTATAAATTTTATTTACTATGAATTATTATTATTATTATTATTAAATTTTCGCCCCCCGGGCCCTGATGTGGGTCAGTGACCTGTGCCCGGGTGGGCTAATCCCGTAAAAAAAAAAAAAAAAAAGTAATGTTATTTAATGTTAATAAATGGAACAAAAGAAGTAGCTAACGATAGTGGTAAAGAAAAAAAGAGAGATCGCGTATGTAAGTGCGCACATGTGAAAATATATCGTCATTAATTTACATAAGAATATGAAAGCAACACTTATTTAAAATTCATATATATTTTAATTAATGTTTCTGAATTTGTTTTTATTGAATTAATGTTTGTGTGTGCAAAATTAACAATACAATTTATTAATAATACGTGGAATATTAAAACACACGAGGAGACGAGTCGGCTGCCGGCATTGTTTTTGTTAAAGCTTACAAAACCAGTGACTGATTGGGTCTACATATAAAACTGAAGAAAATAAGACCCTGATTGTAACTGTAGTAAAATTAATGTAAAAAAATGAATATGGTTGTTTGAAGTACCTGTAATGTTATTTAATGTTAATAAATGGAACAATATAAGTAGCTAACCATTAATGGTATAAAAAAGTGAGACTGCGCGTATGTAAGTGCGCACATGTGAAAACATATCGTCATTACTCTACATAAGAATATGAAAGCAACACTTATTTACTGCTCATATATATTGAAGGGTTAAATGTTGTATTCTGTATGGACAAGCAGAGAGAGAGAGCAGCAGAACTGCCAGATGTAAACAAACCTTAATTTCCCGCGGCTTTGTTTTTTTTTTATGGGGATTAGCCCACCCGGGCATAGGTCACTGACCCACATTGGGGCCTGAGGGGCAAAAATTTAATACTCCTGTAATAATACTAATAATAATTCAGATAAGTTTATAAAAAAAAAAAAAGAGAGCTGCCTATCTACCTATTGGACAAACTAAAATCGTTCCGGACCACGGAAGTTTCTGGACCACAACCTGTACTGTACAATAAATAAACTGAATAATACATGTACAGTATGAAAAGACAGATTCTGATACATCAATATAAGCAGAGAGATGACCATTACGGGTGGAGCTTCACAACAAATGAAATATTTATTAATAAAATTTTACGTGATTATTTGTTTAAGGAAACTTATACTACACAGTAAACTAAATTTTATCCATTCTTACCAAGAGTCAATTAATTTTAAATAAATAAAATTCAATATATGGAACAGTAGGCATTAGATACTGGAACCAAACCACAATAGACTTACTTGGCTGTTATATTGTGGAATAGTATTAAGGATCTCGACAGGAAGCTTAAGTAAAGCATCTCTCCATTCTTCTGGCATTTGAGAAAACACATTTCTTGTGAAAATCTGAAAGAATATCAACTAATAGTCACCGTATTAGTTAACATATGATAGTTAAAAAAATAATTACAAATCCTACAACAAAGACCAGTTTGGGGAACCAGTGTATTTTAACTAGCTAATTTATGGGTGAGTAACTAACTCAGAAATTAGAACCTTGAAACTATTCAAGATTTTAGCTCTTTTTTTATGACTAGTACTGTATAACCAAAACCCTAAAGGGTTCTTAGATATTCAATATCATTCAAAGCAAAGTGATATTACCTCTCTGCCATGTTAGCAGAACTTTTCTTCCCAGTCACTTGTTTGGTTACAACTTGACACCAATAACAATCCAGCTTCAGTGCCAGCTGTTATGTAACAATCCATCTCTCTTATTCATGCAATTATCCTGGAGAGGCTGAAAAAAAGACCTAACTGCTACATGGCAAGCCCCTCACTTAAGAGAAATATAAACCCCTTGTGTATGGGGCCCTCTCTCTGCTGAATAAAAACGCTTAGCATTAAACACTAAGGTACCTTGGCTTTACCTTCCCTCCAGCCAGAGGGGTAAAAAAGAAATAAGAATTGTGACTACTTGCACAGTTTGATCCCCTGCTCAAGCTCCAAGTGGGAATGAGCTATCCAAACATTACGGTGTTGTAACATCTAACCCAGGCAGTATTTATAGGTAGTGGCTGCTACAGGCTCACTATAAGAAGGGAACCTGTCTTTAATAACTCTACCCATAAATCCTGTCTGAAGGAGAAATCACTGAGGAATTTCAGATTTCCAGACACCCAATTTAAAACTACATTAGAGAAAATAAACACAAAATATTTCCTGGTTCAGGCATACAACTGACACAAGTAAACTTTTTGAGTTTATTTCAGAAAAATTATTCATCAAGTGTGGAAACATCCCCCCCCCCAAAAAAAAGTCTTCCCATGTTTACTATATGTATGTCATGCCATGACTATGGACCAGCTGGCTAAGGACTCGTTGGCTGGTTCAAGCAGCAATTACTGACATCAATCAACGTCAAAGTGCGTCATAACGGGACTGGCCAATGAGACGGGATGACGAGGTGGTTCGACGGAGGTGAGCTAGTAGCCACGAACCATCGCCCCGGAAAAGATGGAACTCCTGGCAGGCCCAGTTAACACTTACTGCCGTGAGCTGAGCCGTGTGCTGTGGGAGTCCTGCTGTGGTGCTGTAGGAATGTGAGGTGTGTGTGTGCTGTGGGAGTCCTGCTGTGGTGCTGTAGGAATGTGAGCTGTGTGTGTGTGTGTGCTGTGGGAGTCGTGCGTCGTGGGAGTGCTGCCGTGTGTTATACCAGTGTTGTGTTTTTTAATTAATAAATAGTTAAGTCCACCCTTATACGTTGTTCATTCTAACCCTATTATTCTATTGGAAATAGCATAACAACCGCGGCTACTAGCTCACCTCCGTCGCACCACCTCGTCTTCTCGTCTCATTGGCCAGTCCCGTTATGATGCACTGTGATGTTGATTGACGTCAGTAATTGCTGCTTGAACCAGCCAACGAGTCCTTAGCCAGCTGGTCCATAGTCATGGCATGACATACATACTGTACTGTAATCCTTCCTCACTGTGGTGTACATTCCACTATATGACCCCTTGCTTAAGCCTCTAAATTGTTTCAATTGTACAATACAAATGTTTACACTTGTACAACACCATCTCTTGAAAGACAACTGAAGTCCCAGATGTTTGATGTACAGTACTGTAATCTTATTCACGTCATGAAAAAAGATAGACAGACATTGTTTTGAATATATATATTCACCAAGAGTTCCACTACCATATATAATGTGCAATATCCATATAACACAAGACCACAAAGTAGACTGAAGGACTGTACAGTATGGGGTATTCTAATATAGTACAGCATGCCCTTCAAGTTAGTGGATTTTTAATTCACGGACCTCAATTATTCGCGGATGAAACCCTGGATGTATCCAAAAATGTCTAAGGGTAGTTTTAAAGTTGCTGGCATTTTTGCAGCCGGGACAGGGAGCCATTCGTTCAAAGAGACAGTAATTTCCTTTACCTGTACGTATTGTATATATATATATATATATACGCGCGCACGCACGCACGCACGCACGCACGCACGCGCACACACGCACACACACACACACACACACACACAATAACTTGTAATAAACCAGTGTATTCACTCCCAGTAAATCCTACTTCTTGCACTGTCACTATGTTGAAATGCCCTATAGTTCAAGCTTTTCCCCATCTAATTATTTTATATCTTATTTGTACCACTTATATTACTTGTACAGTATTTGTATATCGAAACCCATTCCCCAATTATGTAACTGTATATTTTCAGCCTTTTGGCTGCTATGCTCTTTCAATAAACCGTTAATTATTATTATTATTATTATTAAACACACATACAAATAAATATTAATGGGAAAATCCTCTCACAAATAATCAGAAACAAATACATTAAAAATGTCGAGTATCCACACAAATACGGTATCTTTAAAGTTTGGATTCCATTCACCCGGTAGTGGTAGCGTTAGAGCCAAAAATAGATCACATTGAAATGTACTACACAGTTGTTTCCATTGGCACGGTTGCGTTAGCGGCAGCATTAGAGTTATGAGTCTGCAGTGCATGCCAATCGCTTCCTGTAGAGATTGAAAACACAACCACATGGAAATGGACACGGGAATCCCACACAGTGATTCTCTATCCCTAAGTTTGCTCTCCTCACCCTGCAAAATGCCTCGAGGAAAAAAACAGTTTTCTGTCGAGGAGACTGTGAAGTTGAATTCACTCAGAATATATCCCAACCTATTATTGTAATGCATTTATATACTACATTTAAAAACCTTCATACGGTACATCATTTTACGAGACCCATACATTTTTTACACAACTGTTCTAAAATGGAGGTTCATGGTCTCAATAAAAGGGTCACTGGAATACTAATTTTGTGTCAATTAATATTTATCTACGGTTCCTATTATTTCCTATTTATAAGCAAGACTCACCTTATACATATTGCAAGTCGATGCCTTGGGCAAATGACTTCTCTGTTCCTGCAGTGTTTCACCAAATCCTCCTCAACCAGGGAAAGAACATGTGTGAACTGTTGTCTGCTCAGATGAAAATATTCTTAGAATTTTTCTTCATCAAAGCTCAAGTCTTTTACCAGAGTACTGCAGGCTCCATATTTGGTCCGATTCAGCAGCAATCTATGAACCCACCATCTACGTTTCCTTGTTCGTTTTTCTTTTGATTTACGCATAATCTTATACAAACCCAAGATGTTTAATAGCAATTCATCCTGTTCATATAAATATTGTCATAGATTCGATGCACTAGGAGCCACCTTTCCTGTCGTGTTCCTGCTAGAATGACAGCTGCAGCATATGGAAACGGGTGTCCGTGTTTCAGGGCAATTTAACGCAAACGTATACCACAAGCACACTGCAAACGCATATATGGAATCCCAGCTTAATACTGTATATAAATATAGTACAGTACTGAGGTTTTTCTTGTTAATAATTTGTGCATCCCAGGAGAACCCCATTGAGCTAATTCTCAAAGAAACAGAGAACATGAAGGTAAAAAAGATTTAAAGAAAAGGTTTTTGGGGAAAATTTTCTTTTAGAAATAGGGTACAGTACCTGAGTCACAGGAAAGTTGTACAGCCATTCTACATCTTGTAACAGGTGTATTATGTCTTCCAGAAGTCTAGTCTCCATCACAGGGTATCTCTGTAAAAAAGAAAAAGATACAGTACAGTATTGGAAATTCAAAATACAGTAGCCCATAACATTGGTTAAATTTTGAATGTTGAAATATTTGGAGAAAGTTTCACATGAATTGGAGTGTGGCATCATACAGTACAGTACACACAGATTGAAGGACTGGTGCTACATGATAAATGTTTTAAACTTATGTTCATGGTTAGTGACTATGACATTTACTCTTCCATCTGTCTTTACTGTACTGTACATTAATTAAGAGTGTTCAGGTAATGATAATTTTTTATCCTCATTTGTTGATAACATTGAAACATGTGTTATCATTCACAAACATGTTAAATAGGATCAAATTAGTGTCCTGGTTATGAAAGGGAAATGTTCTCAACAGTATAACCCATTAATTTAGGAGCAGGAACGTGCGAGCTAAATACAGCGGTGAAAACTATGAAAAATATGTGAGTCTGCCTGCACACTCCACAATAAGATAAAATGGTATTACTGGATGTTTCACTCCAATTATAATCAAATAAACATTCAGTGATTCTAGCGTATTGCCAGATACCCAAAGAATGTTCTATATTACTGAGGGTATATACAAACACTTGTTGTCTTTAAAAGTAGGTTCTATTCTCGTACGGGAGATGATATTACAGAGGACACAGGAAGCCTGTGGGCACACCACCAGGACTCGGTCTTAACTACCTCTACATCTATCTATGTATTACTACGCGCTGGCCTATACAGATGCCAGCATTCACAAGCTGAATACATAAAGTATAAATGTGATAATTTATATACATAATATGGTGCACAATAAATAGAATATTACATAGAATTAATACATGTTCTGTAATACTTTACTATACATAATTAATAATAGTAATATAACAATATACAGCTGAAGGCACTACTTTGTGTCCATATATATCATACACCTCCCTCCCCCCTATACGCTCATAGTTTCATCTTGAGCGGACCTTTTGTTTCTGAGTCGCTCGGACCTGCGGAGTACTGGGGCAGAAACACAAGGTGGGGATGGATTTACTTTAGAGACATCAACATTAGGGGACTCAACTGGGGAGGGGTCAACACTAGGCAGCTCCACAGGTCGGAGGAAACGACGGTTCCTCCACCATACTCTACCACTAGGAAGACGCACTTGGTAGTCCCTGGACCGGCCAATACCCATAACAACCCCAACCTTGTCCCAGCGGTGAGATACCGGATCTTGAATCCTGATCTGCTGGCCGATACTCAACCTGGGAAGGGGGCGGGCATGACAGTCGTACCGAGCAGCGACATCTGCGGCTCGTTCTGCTGCACGGCGGTCACATTCTTCAGTCTTGGCCTGCCACTCTTGAGAAAAAGACTTCGGGTGGGCAGGAACACAAGACCTGAGATGATGTCCGTATAGAACCTGGGCTGGGGAGCGTCCGGTGAAGTTCGGGGTGTTGCGTAACTCCAACAAACCTCGATCGAAGTCCTCGCAGTCGATATTTCCTGAGGGTGACACCTTAAGGATCAGGTGTTTCACAGTCTTGACTGCGGCTTCAGCGTGTCCATTCGCCTGGGGGTAGTGGGGCGAGGTCACGACATGACGGACTCCCCAACGGTCCATGAAGTCCCGGAACTCGTGGCTGGTGAACTGGGGTCCTCCATCAGTCCTGAGGCGGAGGGGAACACCAACTTCTCTGAAGTAATGCCTGAAGCTCCGGATGGTAGCAGTAGCCGTTGTATCACTACCACAGGGGACGACAACAGGCCATCCAGACAGTCGGTCGGCAATGACGAGGAAGGACTTCCCTGCAACTGCAAAGAAATCGGCCGACACAGACTCGAAGGGTCTTGAAGGGTTATCGTCGCACATTAAAGGTTCCTGTTGCTGGCTAGGTTGCAGAATCTGGCACGGTTCACAGGCACGGACGGTACTTGCAATGTCCGCGTTGATTCCGGGCCAAAATACAGTCTGCTTCGCCCGTCGCTTGGTGGCCTCCACTCCTCGATGGCTGTCGTGAAGGCGGGCCAAGGTACGGCGGCGTAGGGCAGCAGGAATAACTACTCGTGGACCATACAAGACGAGGTCTCCATCACAATAGAGGTCCTCGCGTATTTTCCAGTACGGGAGTAGCGATTCATGAAGGTCGTATCGGGTAGATGGAAATCCCTGAACACACAGTCGACGAGCCGGATGTAGGAAGGGTCGGCCCGGGCTGCGGTGCGGAGATCTTCAAGAGTTTTGTCTGCATCCGGTGCTGTAGACTCTTCTGATGTGAAGACGGCCTTCAATGAAACCACTGACTTGAGGGATGCAGCAGCTGTAGAACACAACATCTCGTCCTCTGGGGTGGGGCGACTGACGGGGGCGCGGGACAGGGCATCCGGGATGCACAACAGCTTACCCGCACGCCACACAGCCGTGAAGAGATAAGGCGAGAGCTTCTCTTTCAGACGTTGAAGGCGAGGATTTTCTACTGCATCCAAAGAGTAGTGATTGATTATAGGTATAAGGGGCGATGATCCGTGAAGAGGGTGAAGTGCTGAAGTCCTATCAGGTAGAAACGGCACTTCGCCATCGCCCAGACAACAGCCAACATCTCCAGCTCAATCGTGGCATATCGGGTCTCAGCGTCCGTCAGGAACCGGGATCCACACTGAATTAAGCGGAGTTGTCCACCGCCATGGTCCTGCAGAAGGGCGTAACCAACGCCGTAGAGTCTGGAGGCGTCAGTCTGGAGGACGGTGGGTAGGGCTGGGTCGTAACAGGCGAGGACAGGTGGACTCACAAGGGCCTGCTTAACTCGCTGGAAGGCCTCTTGATGATCTGGGGTCCACAGGAATGTCCTCCTGGGGCTCAGCAGGGGGCGTAACGGCTGGGCTGCGGCGGAGATGTCAGGTGTGAATTCAGCCAGCTGATTGACCAGACCTAAAAAAGAACGGAGGTCTGTTAGGTTGGCAGGGGTTGGAAAATCCCTGATTCCACTTACTTTCTCCGGGTCAGCTGCAATGCCTGATGCTGAGAGAGTGTACCCACAGAAGTTCACTGATGGAGCGGCGACTACAAACTTGTCAGCGTTGAGGGTAATCCCGTACTTTCGACATCTGGTGAGAACTTCATATATCCGGGAGAGGTGGGCACAGTAGTCTTCGTCGTGGAGTAAGATATCATCAACCACCTTGACACAATTCGTGACTCCTTGAAGGGCCGCGTCACCACGTTGACAGAATGCATCGCCCGTAGCGGCAAATCCCATGGGGCCTCTGCAATACTGGTATCTTCCAAATGGTGTGATGAATGTAGTCAAGTGTTGGTCTTCTTCGGCCAACTCGATCTGCCAATAACCACATAAGGCGTCCATAGTTGTAAAAAACTTCGCCTTCGGGTCCACACTTCGAACAGCTGCGAAGGGTGTGGGTGAAGGGTGGGCTGGACGGGAAACTTGCTGGTTAAGTTTTGACAGATCGGTGGTGATCCGTACTCCACCACGAGGTTTGGCGACGGGGACGAGAGGGTGGCACCAAGGTGAAGGTTCGTCTCCGGCCGGTTTGATGATTCCCTGAACAACCATGGAGTCAAGCTCTTGTCTAACTAGCTCCTTGTAGGCGTGAGGAATCAAACGAGGGGTGTGGATGGCAAAAGGTGTAGCACCATCCTTAAGATGAATCTTCATAGGTGGACCCACCATCGGCTTGAGTGGTGTGGATCCTAAAGATTTCTTATTAACCAACACGTCAGCAAACTCCTTGAGAAGGTAAGCTCTTGCGTCAGAAGGGGACGTGTTAGTAGAGATAGGGAATTCCTTCAACCTGTTGACATGGGTGACCTTTAAGATAGGTTTAGGGAATTCCTTGGAAATAATGGCCAATCCTTGACAATGGCCATATGATAAGAGCGGAGTCGGGATACCATTATGAACATCAATCCGGGCTGAGCAAGACTGCTTACCAAAGGTAAGGGTAGCCCAGAAAGATCCTACTCACTGCGCCATCTAGCGTATTGCCAGATACCCAAAGAATGTTCTATATTACTGAGGGTATATACAAACACTTGTTGTCTTTAAAAGTAGGTTCTATTCTCGTACGGGAGATGATATTACAGAGGACACAGGAAGCCTGTGGGCACACCACCAGGACTCGGTCTTAACTACCTCTACATCTATCTATGTATTACTACACGCTGGCCTATACAGATGCCAGCATTCACAAGCTGAATACATAAAGTATAAATGTGATAATTTATATACATAATATGGTGCACAATAAATAGAATATTACATAGAATTAATACATGTTCTGTAATACTTTACTATACATAATTAATAATAGTAATATAACAATATACAGCTGAAGGCACTACTTTGTGTCCATATATATCATACAGTGATTTTGCTGGAGTGACAAAGGTGCAGTAGCTATAGCCTACCTACCACTGTATTAAACTGTCGAACCCTGATGGTACCACAGGTAGCATTATGCTTACTGCTGTGGTGAAACTGATGGCCAGACATTTTGTCACCGGTCCATTGAATACCATGTTATATTTATCAAATTTAGATAATAATTTCTTCATTTTGGAAGTACTGAAGCCAAAATTTGGTTAGGTTAAGTTAAGTTAGGTCAGGTTATGATAGATTTAACAGGTGACAAAATGTCCTTGACCTGGTATGACAATGTCTTGGCACTGTTATTTGTTCTTACTCACTTATTGTAACTACAGTATTTATGGATATTTTCCCATGGGATTTTAAATAAGTAGCCTGAATAGCTAGAAAGCTGATAAGTGGTGAATGAAAAAAAAAAATGTAAATGTAAATACATGTATATGTACTATATTTCATTATTTTTCTTTTGACCCAACTTTTACTTGTATCCTCTTTGCCACTGATCGGCTTGTTAGCCTCTTAGGCGGTCGGTCACATCTCTTACACACTGTTGGCAAGTACTGGGCTTCTGAATGGGGTATGCCCAAATTGCCCATTTCGTCACCACTGCTTTACCCGTTTCATCACCGCGTTCATTCCCATTAATATATACACGGTATAACTGTTGCTTGGGACAGAAAATAATAAAAAACAGTAAGACATTTATTAAAGACGAAAATATAAAATAAAAACATTGTTAATACGCCTGTAATCATTTTACTTAAACAATAATCATTATATACACGAAAATAAATGTTGCTTGGGATAGAAAATAATAAAAAAAAACACTTTTAGCTTGTGCTCAGCAACTAGTTGTAATTGCAAATCAACTATTGAGGCTTCTCTGTGAAGAAGTCAAGAAAAGGGTAGAGCGAGATTGTTCTGTGCTTCTCGGTGGTTTATGCACTGATGCCAAATCACCTTATTTGTTCTGTATTTTGTTTATTTACCAATGTTTAATCATTTTCTTTATTAATTAATTAATATTCATGTATAATAAGAACACAATATTTCTCGAGTCGTCTGTATACATGTGCAATTTCTATTCGTGTAATATAATAACTTACAATTTGTCACTAATACCAGCGACTGTTAGTGGTGACGAAAAGGATTTGATATTAGTGACGAAATAGGATTTTGGTGACGAAATGGGGTGTATTCTTCTGAATGTATCTGAACTTGCTCTAGTGTTGGTCAAGTCTGAAAGACCTCACTCACTTGGTGCTGTCACAACACTGGCAGATTGTTCCAAGAGTTCACAACTCTCACGCAAAAAAAAGTTCGCCTTCACAGTTTTCTGGACTTGCGGCTTCTTCTACCTTGAGCTGTGACCCCTAGTGGGGCGGGTGTCCGCCAGCTCCAGGTATAGACACTCGACTAAGTAGTGGTAGATTGGTAGTGCCCTTTGATATGTTTACAGTATACACCTCAATTAGCCCCCACCCCCTTGCCCGTCTGTGGTATAAGCTAACCCTAGTTTCCCTTGGATTCATATCACCACTAATGGTTTTTATTTACTATTGTAGGATACATGGGACTATAACATATACCTGTATAAGCATTTATTGACATTATGTAAAACCAAAAGTGTAAGGTAACCAATGTTATACTTGAGTACTGTTACAGTACCCTAACTTACACAAAAAAATTCAGTTTTGACTTTTTGAAGATACTGGATTTTATTTTAAACAACTTTAATATTTTTAATTCTGAATACTAATCTATGTCCACCCAGCAACATAATTTTCATTATAGGATATATTAGAGACGAGAAGAACCATTTGTTTGGTTGGTTCAAAACTCAACCTAGCATACATTGGCATGCTAATAACCATCAAATATATGGATAAGATATAAATAACTTTTATTCATTATTATTATTTTTTACTTGTACACAATGGATCAGCATGTACTGTATGTACATATACTTAATCAGTAAGTTGATACTACCCAAAAAAAACACTTAAAAACACGCTATGTATACAGTATTTTTCTAGTTGTCGGTTAGGTATTTTTTTTAGACCTCCAGAAATTGATAGAACTAGATGAAACTTTGTTGTAAAGATTATTACAATCTATTAAATAGATAAATGGAAACAAGGATTCATTCAGTGTCCGTAGGTATGTTTTAAAAAGTTTCTCAGGTACGTTAGGCAGGTTACTTTAGGTTACGTCATGTTTTAATGGGTTCTGTGCTTTCTCGTGTAGTGGATACGTGCCATGGGTTGGCTGGTCAGCAACAAATCAGCAGTTGTAGGGGAGAGTATCCACTACACTCGTTTACATTTATCCATTTAATAGATTGTAAATAACGTTTCCACAAAGTTTCATAAAATTCTATCAATTCTTTCTGATTTTAGTCTAAATAAACTACGTAACCGACAACCGGACAAATATCCAAAGCCTTAAAAATTAGTTAATATTGGTCCATTGGCTGTCCGCAGGTTCCCACCAAGTTTACCTGAGGTTATACTCCTCACTTAAGAGTCACTTGTCTCGTCCTCTTCCATGTAGGTTAGGTTAGGTAGGTTGGTTCCTATGGTATGAGAATAGGTTTTCTTTTTGTGTAATTTGGTTTGTTTTACTCAAATTTTACCTCTATTTTTGTGCAAATTAGCTGTTTCTATTAAAGATTAAAATTTAATTTTTTTGCAAAAACCGCTAATTTGCACAATAAATGAAGGTCAGATTTCAGTAAAACACTGAAAAATTTAAAAAAAACTATATTTACCAAGACATGAAGGGAATCCCTAACAAACATAATAGGTTTTCTTATTTAATTGATGGTGATTTGACGAGAATATGAACCAGAAAATGTACTTTAATTACTTTTATCCTCTTCACCACTGATTTCCTGGTTAGCCGCCTGGTATTTTTGCTATTACCATCCTATAATAAAAGGTTTTCTCCAGTGAATCTCTTACCCCATCAAATTTCCTGTATTATATTAATAATAACGGCACAGGGTAATACTGTATTGCAGTAACAGCAACCACAGAATTCCGGAAATTCACTGCACTCAATAGATAGAACTATTTTTTGTATGATCATTTTCTTATATGACATTAGGTTAGGTTAACTTAGGTTAGGTTAGGTAACATTTTTTATCAGATTCTTTGGTTGATGCAATCTGCAATTTTACCCGGTATACCGTAGTACTCCTGTACTAGTGGACTCTTATAAAGATGTTTGCTATGGGTATTAGATTTCACCCATCTCTATCACTTTTTCTTATGGCATTTCTATCGCAAATTACATGTAAGCGAACCGAACAGTGGTGAAGAGGATAAAGAAAAAAGTATATATAAAAAGGTTATTTACCGTTAATACTGTACAGTACTTGGAAAAATCTGCAGTCACCGCGAGTCATCTGTTTGTTTACACCCGGGACCCGCTCAATACTCTATGTCCACTAAAACGTAAAATTACACCAAGACGCTTCAACACAGTTGCTTTTATTGGAACCAGATATCAAAATAAGTACTTTCTGTTTAATATAGAGGGGGGAGGCCGCCCCTACCCCTTCGGCTAGGAAGTTAGGTAATGTTACTAAGTTTCTTTGGTTAAGTCGGGTTCTATTAGGTTCATTATTATTCATTGGCGATGGAAGTGTATAGAATGAAAGTTACGCAACATGATGAGTTATATCTATTGCATGTGTTAAAAACCTTAAAATTGCTGAGATTCCACTTGTAAAAATTTACCCTGCGCGTTTTTTGTGCACTATGCTTATTATACCTCATTAATTAGAATTCACATGGATCACGCGCACTACAGTGATTTATTTGCATATATTTGCATGTATATGCTGATAACTAGGTGTTTCTTGTGGTTATCAGCATATTCTGTTTATTTATGACGACATTATTCATATTTATTACATCATGGTAAAAGTGATGTCAAAATCCTATAAAATCCGGAACTCAACGAACGGATATATAATTTATCTATTTCATTGTGATTTGATATAATAAAATGTAATGAACTTATATTCTTCATAAAGGGACTAAATTCATATATAATAAAATAATAACAAATTAAAATAGTTTAAGGAAAGCTATGTGAGGCAATGATGTATTTTTTCGTGGATTATTGTGTGGAAAACTATAAATTGTGGCTTGGCCGCCTGTGGTGTTTAGACGACCAGGTGGAACGGAGACTGTCATTGGGCAGTGCTGCCGCTTAATTCTTTATTTCCATCTAAAGTCTTTCATATAATAAGGTAAGCTGTTCATGTTAGTCTATAAGAGTAAAGACGGTGCAAGATACATGATTAATATATTGTCAGTATAGCAATATATTGTGATAAAATTTGACAGCTGTTGAGTTGTTTAGTTACAGGCCGGGTTGAGTGACTCGCTCCTGTCACTCCTCGTGTTAGTGTTCATGATACGTTTCTTCTGACATTAAATGCCAGAACGTCTTTTTGGGTTAATAGGCAGTGGATTTTTGCCGTGATTGACTTAGTTTCTACTAACACTATCTTACCATGCGTGCTCTCTGATTGGCTAATGAAATCAAAACGACAATGCTCAGAACCTATTAGAACCTTACGAAACCTAACCTCGCCTCACCTCACTAGTAATTATTTACGACTTCACAGCTGCTGATTTTTCATATAAAACGAATCTTAAAACACTCCAATTTCACTGTGTTTTATAGTGGAGGCTGTCATAGTTATGGGAGATGTGTATAAAAAATTGGGCTTAATATTGACGACTGACCTGCGGACGAGTTATTTGTTTTACTGTTTATTTCCTTACATTATTTTCATCTGTGAGTTCTGATATGATAATCATTTCTTGTTCAAATGCTTCATCTGGTAGATAATTTGGGGTATGCTATAACGAATCTAATTGGTTCTAGAACCCGAGGCCTCCATACACACACACACTCCTGGGCTGTGGTACATTCATTTGGAGGCAACTGTACTACAGACTATGTAGTGTTAAATTTATTATTGTAAACTAACTGCAATCTTTTGTTGACAGGCAACATGAAGAGTGCAGAAGTGAGGCAAATGTTCTTTGACTACTTCCAGAAGAAACACAACCACATTTATCAGCACAGCTCCCCAACCATTCCCCATGATGACCCTACCCTGCTCTTTGCTAATGCAGGCATGAACCAGTTTAAGCCTATCTTTGTAGGCAGTGTGGATCCCAACAGTGACATGGCCAGCCTCGTGCGAGCTGTCAACTCTCAGAAGTGCATCCGTGCCGGTGGAAAACACAACGACCTGGATGATGTTGGCAAGGATGTCTATCACCACACTTTCTTTGAAATGTTGGGTAACTGGTCCTTTGGGGATTACTTTAAGAAAGAGGTATGTTCTTGGGCTTGGGATCTCCTAGTAAACTGGTACAAGCTGCCTGAAGACTGCCTGTATGTTACATATTTTGGTGGTGAACCAAAACAGGGCCTTCAGCCAGATTTGGAGTGTAAACAGATCTGGCTAGACATAGGTGTGAAAGAGAATCGTATATTGCCTGGAGATATGAAGGATAACTTTTGGGAAATGGGTGACACTGGTCCTTGTGGCCCGTGTTCTGAAATTCACTTTGACCGTATCGGTGGACGCCACGTTCCTCATCTCGTCAACATGGACGATCCTGATGTATTAGAGATATGGAATCTGGTGTTCATGCAGTTCAATAGGGAATCGGATGCATCACTAAGGCCGCTACCTAAAAGACACATTGACTGTGGCATGGGCCTGGAACGCCTTGTATCTATTCTTCAGCACAAAAATTCTAATTATGACACTGATCTTTTTGTACCCATTTTTGAAGCTATCCAGAAATCATCAGGTAATAGACCTTACTCTGGTAAAGTTGGGAAAGATGATGTTGATGGTATCGATATGGCTTATAGGGTGTTGGCCGATCATATCCGAACTCTGACGATAGCTTTGTCTGATGGTGGCATGCCCGACAATGTAGGAAGGGGTTATGTTCTACGCAGGATTTTGAGGCGAGGTATCCGTTACGCTTCAGAGAAGCTAGGAATGAAACCCGGAATGTTTGCCAATCTTGTTGATGTAGTGGTTGAGTCACTACAGAATGCATTCCCGGAGGTTTCTAAAGATCCAGAGTTTATTAAAGATGTGATCAATGAAGAAGAACTACAGTTTCTGAAAACGTTAGACAGGGGACAGAAATTGTTGGGTCGCACAATATGTAAGCTGGGTGGTGTTCAGGTGGTGCCGGGCGACGTGGCCTGGAGACTATACGATACTTATGGATTCCCAGTTGATCTTACTCAGCTAATGGCAGAAGAAAGAGGCCTGACTGTTGACATGGGAATCTTTGAAGAATGTAAGAAAGCTGCTCAGGAAAAATCAAGAGGAGGGAATAAGGATAAGGATAATTCCTTTAGATTAGATGTTCATGCCATTGAAGACCTCAAGAACAAGAAAGTGCCTTTTACTGAAGACAATTTAAAATACAAATACTCAGCAGGAGAATCTCCAGAGTCAAAATATGAATTTCAGTTTTGTTGTGGAAAAATTTTTGCCATTAAATACGACAACCAATTTGTAGACAGAGTTACATCTGGTAATAGGTGCGGCATCATTCTCGACAAGACCTGCTTTTATGCCGAGAGTGGTGGTCAGATATATGATGAAGGGTTTATGGTCAAAATCAACGATGAAGAGACAGAATTTAAAGTTGAGTCAGTAGAGGTTAAGGGTGGCTATGTTTGCCACATTGGTGTTGTGGAAGGTACATTAAATGTTGGGGACGATGTAAACCTGAGTTATGATGGAGAACGCAGAAGACACCTCATGAATAACCACACAGGCACACACATTCTCAATTTTGCTTTACGACAAGTCCTTACTGCAGAGGCAGACCAGCGGGGCTCCCTAGTAGCTCCTGATAGACTTCGATTTGATTTTTCTAACAAAGGCGCCATGACTGTAGATCAAGTGAAGAAAACAGAAGAGATTGCCAGAGAAATGGTTAAAGAAAATAAGTTGGTGTATGCAAAAACTGCACCTCTCACACAGGCAAAAAATATCCAGGGTCTGCGTGCAATTTTTGGAGAAATGTACCCGGACCCAGTGAGAGTGGTTTCTGTAGGTATTCCAGTTGAAACTTTAGAGGCTGACCCTGCAAGTCCAGCTGGAAATAAGACCAGCATTGAGTTTTGTGGAGGAACACATCTCCACCGCACTGGACACATAAGAGACTTTGTCATTCTCAGTGAGGAAGCGATTGCAAAGGGGATCCGGCGCATTGTTGCTTTAACTGGTACAGAAGCCATTAAAGCCTTAAACAAAGCTTCACACCTTGAGAATGAGGTCAGTAAGCTCAAGAAAAGGATAGAAGGAAATAGTCTTCCATTCAAAGAAGTTGTTCGTCTTCTCACTGAAATGTTAACGGATATCAACCATGCCCATATCCAGCACTGGAAGAAGGAAGAGTTGCGTAAGACAGTTGAAGCCATCAAAAAAGTTCAGGGTGATAGTGACAGAGCACGAAAAACAGCAGTATCAAAGGAAGCCATTCAAATTACAAAGAATATGCTGGCAGCTAACACCAACATCCCTTACTTAGTGACTGAAATCAAAGCTTTTGCACAGAATAAGGTAATTAATGATGCTTTGAAGGAGGTAAAAAATGGACCTCCATCTCTGTTCATTAGCACCGATGAAGATACCGGAAAAATTCTCGCCATGGCTTCTGTTCCAAAAGATGTTGTTGCCAAAGGTTTAAAAGCTGATGAATGGGTTAAGAATATGACTACACTCCTGAATGGTAAAGGTGGTGGCAAACCCGAGTCAGCTCAGATCAGCGGTACCAATGTAAAAGCTCTGAAGGAGGCTCTAGTGGTTTCAGAGAAATTCGCACAAGAGAAATTAGGTTGTGAACCAGTCCTGCTAGCTGCTCCCCAAGCACTTGCTTCTGTTTTTAGTCAATTCAAGGAAACTAAGGATAAGGAGGAAAAAGATTTGAAGAAAACTGTACAAAAACAAGTTGGTGAGGCAGTGACAGATGGAGTTGTGCTTCACACTTACCCCAACAACATTCGTGCATTTCCAAGTCTAATAGCTGCTGAATATTCTGGGAAGGGAGTCACAGTTTCTGAGAATTTCAAGGCTGGAGCTTCAAATATCACTGAAAATTATATTTCTCAGTTTGGCTCCAGTGTAGTGCCTGCCTTAGAAACTCCGCATGGCTCCATGGTAGGGAGTATAGCTCCAGCTTGGTATCTTGCACCAGATGCCCTTAAGGGGTCTAGTTATGTTGACCAAGGGCAAGTATTAAGTTGGATGTCAACTGCCGACTCACTATTGCTGCCTCTTGTGTGCTCAGGAATGATTTCTCCGACTAAGACAAAAAAAGCCGGTGCTGGTGAAGCAGCCATGAACGAGCTGCAGAAACTTAACGTTTACCTTCGGGATCACACCTTCTTAGTCGGGGAGAGGGTGTCACTCGCTGATATCAGTGTGTTTGCTTCGCTGATACCTGCTTTTCAGAATGGGTTGGGCGCTGCTGCTATGAAAAAATTACCTTGCCTGAATCGTTGGTTCAACACCATTTTACACCAGCCTCAGGTTACTCAAGTTGTTGGTTCTCTTACTATAAAATAGCCAGTGTAATGTATAGTACAGTATGCTAATCAAAGAAACTCCAGTGACTGAAATGCTACTTTAAACCAGTCATAATTATGTTGTACAAAAATGGAAAATTATGTTCAGTGCTTGAGGTACTGTATTGAAATATTAATGGTTAGAATTGTTATATTCTTGAAAGTGTATACACTGTTTTCTTATTATATGTTAAAAAATTTAAATGACGTGAGTCAACAACAATTCAATAGATTAATTTGCAAAATGGAGAAACTATAATCTATAACAGAATCTTCAGTTGGGAATAACCAGGGAAAATTTGATCAACCGTCTGTCACTCCTAAAGCACTTTGTGGTCTCAAATTTATCTGAAGTATTTGTTATAACTGGAATCTGAAATTTTATAAGGTCAAATACAAAATTAGTAGTTCCCTGTACTTATTTTTTTTAAGGTAAAGGATATCTAGAAGGTTGTTTTATTACTGTTGATACACCACGAATATATCAGTTTAATAAATAAAGTAAAAAAAATATATATTTTGTTTGGTTTTAACCTTGGGATTATAATAGTATAAACATGTTTCTGTACAACCTTCTGCACCTCCTATAGTAGAGGTTACCTGTGTGTGTGATGTCACTCTCATATCAGTGGATGCATTGAAAGTTTATTTACCCAGAAAAAACAGATTCAAAGTGAATAATAACATTGACATTATCTCAAGGAATTATTATGCAGTTTATTACAGTATAACATCATCATCTGGATTACAGCATATAACATGGTGTTAGTAACTACATATTGCAATGTTACCACATACAGCTTGCCCTGACCATTCGTGGTCCTCGATTATCGGCGGAACACATAAAGGGGATACAGGTTGGGTATCTTTAATCTGAAATGCTTGGGGCCTTAAGGGTCTCTGATTTGGGATGGGGCCCAAGTCAATGCATAAAATTCATTTATATTTCATTTACAGGCCTTCATGTGGGTCATTAAAAATTACCTGTGCCTGGGTGGGCTAATGCCTGTAAAAAAAAAAAAGTAGTTTTATGAAATATAATTTAATAATTTTGGGTATTAATATATGATAAGATATACACTAAAGACCCAGAATGGTAAGTAATCGCTACTGTCTGTTTGGCATTGCCATGGCGCTTGACTGTGAGGCGCTAAGCAGCCCGTGTCTTACCTTTATTCATTACACATGCATACTTACCCTACTTAAAATTATGATATACTGTATACCATATTCAGTGTAATATCTTCCATAAATATACGGTAATGAAGTAGACTTTCGGATTTCAGAGCATTTCGGATAAGGGATACCCATTTCTTTGCACACTAGTAAAAATGTAACCCCCACCCCAGTCAGTAAATGATATTCGTGGCCATTTTGAGACCCAAACCCCTAGCGAATTTTAAGGGGGTGCTGTACTATACTACAGTATAATAATATTGCAGTAAAATCTTTAACCCACAAATATAATTTTTAGCAGATATTTATAAAACTTTTGCAGAACCTTGTACAGTATCTTACAACATCTTAACTATGTTTTTAATTTTGGTCCACAAAAAAATGTCACAGGTTAGATATTTTCTAGTTTGCCAGAGCAGTAATTATAATGTTGGGATTTGTGTTTGTTATAGCATCATTCACCTCTGGAGAAACCTTTCCTAAATACATGCCAAAATATAAGTAAATGGACATACGTAGTACTACTGTATTGGATTGCAATTTACAAAGATACATTCCATGACTTATGGCAAAGAAACAAGATAATTATAGGTTAAAGTAAGGCACATGATGAGTTATAGGTATATGGACTACCATTAGGGTTGTATGTCATCTCTTTTATTTTCAAGGACACATGTTTGAGTATTCATGCTGATCTGTGACGAACTATTTGCATACTGGGTGGGATTCCAAATTGAAAGTGGCTGACCATATAATTTAATGAATATTAATTACTCTGTGATGTTAACAGCTTAATTCTTTTGTCACTGTTGACACTGTAACTGGTTATTCTGTTGTAACCGACATCCACAGAGAAACAGTGGGCACCGCGGGCAAGACGAGTGTTACGAGCCCACGGCCTTGCTGGCGGTACACAGGATGCCAAAAAAACCGAACACTGCCCGTTAAAGTAACTGTAAAAGAGAGAGAGTGAAGCAACATTGCGGCGAAGAGAAAGGGAAAAAAGTTTATCAACTAAAGGAGGAGAATTAATAAGACAAAATGCCTTTGATTCCACCCTATCTAACAATTGGACGGAAGAAGAGTCACCCCGGATATGAGAGCAGTACTCCAAGTTAGGATGGATAAATCCTTTATAAACTTGAAGCAACTGCTCAGGAGTGAAGTAGCTATGGCATCTGTACAGCATTCCCAACTTTTGGTAAGCAGCTTTAGCAATGTTGTGGATGTGTGGTTTCCATGACATATTAGAGGAAATGCTGAGGCCTAGCATATCTATTTTAGAATTTTGCAGAATGATTGTCCTGAAATGTGATTGGTGGGAGATCTTCTATTTTGGAAAGTGTAATTGGTAAATACTGTGTTTTGTTGCTATTGAATTTAACCAAATTTCTACCTCCCCAATTGTATACAGACATACATTAATATAGGTAGGTAGGTAGGTCAAAAAAAATAAAATTATATATATATATATATACCGATTTGCGCAGTCAATTGAACCCGCGGAGGTCCGCATAAAACGAGAAACGCGTAAATGGAATAACAGAACAAATGGGGTTAATTGAAATAGAGACTGGGCCGACTCCCAAACTCCACTTTTTCCGACACAATACCTATGTTGTAGTAAAAATAACATCTTAATTTTATGATGGTATGCACACAATTAATATTTAAGAGAAATACAGTCGCCAGGTTAATGTCCATTCAAATAATGGACTCCACTCACTCCCCCCCCTCCTCTTTCCATGTTCGCTGGCTCCTCCCTCTCTGAGAAATGTTTGGGTGAAACGCTAGATTTTAAGGTATGGTAATAAATAATACCTCAGACTAAAGTTAGGATAATATAATTGACATTGCTGGATTCCTTGCAAGACCAGGAATATTTTGAATATACACGTCATATATTTTGCACAAAAGATAACATATTTGCTCTGTGTAAACAAAATTTTTACATAAGATCTAAAATTTGTATGTCTAATGCAAAATCCATGATGTTTACAGTATATTCAAAATGATCATCATATTGTAAGAATTCCAGCAATGTAAATTATATTCTGGCCGGGTGATTTGTATGAATTTTATGAGCTAAAACAAATATCTTAAGTAATTAAAAAATAATATACTTCACTCAGACACTATCTGTCAATCAAAATACCCCACCTCCGGCTCCCCACCTCTTCCCACACTTGCTGGGTCCCTCCCTCCCTACCAGAGAAATGTTTGGGTTAAAACAGTATATTTACATTGCCTAGCTTATACTACAGACAGGCAAGATGTGACCTAATTGAGGTGTATAAGCATCACAAGGGGCACTACTCAGTCGAGTGTCCTTACATAGAGCTGGCGGACGCTCGCCCCACAAGGAGTCACAGCTCAAGATTGAAGAAGCCGCAAGTCCAGAAAACTGTGAGGGCAAACTTTTTGGGAGTGAGTTGTGAACTCTTGGAACAATCTACCAGAAAGTGTTGTGACTGCACCGAGTGCAAGCTCTTTCAAGACAAGACTTGACCAACAGTCCAACAGTAGAGCAGGTTCAGGTACATTCAGGAGCCAGTGCATGCAGTGATGTTGTAGTGGATTCCTCCCCTACAAACGCCGTGTGTCGCTAACTGGCCGACCCCTCACGAATCTACCAGCGTATCCCTCGTGGTCAAGGTCAGGTAACCAACAACGCCGAACAAAGCGGGGGCCTACCATCAAGCCACGCCTACCCCCGCTATATAAGACCACACCTGGCCGTGACCTGCCCCTTCTTCTAGCTACAGGAAGCAACACCTCTGAGCACCCTCACCAACCAGCTCTCCCTACTCACGCTTGTAACCACGCTGCCTCCTCCCAGCACCAAGCTGCATTGTACATCCAATATAATATGTATACAGAGAGCACATTGTGAGTTTCCTTTGTCCATCCCATCCTGAGTGTGAACCAAATACCCTGTATCACGTACCCCACAAATGGTGACCCCCGGAGATTCGCACTCCACAGGATGGAGGAGAAACATCTCATGTAAACCTACAATTGGTGACCCCTGGAGCTGTGAACACCACACTCCTTTCTGCTGCCTTACTCCTGGAGCTGAGAAGATCGTCCTGCCTGCTGCCAGCCTAGGCCAACCGCCTTACCCACACCACGTGCTACCACACTATGACACCATCTCACGACCGTGTGACACACTTCCACAAGAATGGACGGACAGATATCTCTACCGACTTTCAACCACAACGTCGAGGACTGGTTAGATCATGTGGAAGCAATCCTCATCGTCTCTCAAGCTACTGACGAGCAAAAGTACAGCGCCCTGCTGTTTCTTGCCCACGGAAGTCGCCTTGCATGTATCACGGACTATTTCCAACCCTCCAGAGAACAACAAATTCGCTACCCTGCGGGACGCCTTAAAAACGCATTGCCAACGGACCTTGTAGTGGATTCCTCCCCTACAGCGTTTCTAGCCTTCGGAAAGTGGGGGGCTACTTTGGGGCCAAGGTAAATGTTGGGGGCAAAACCAATCCTATGTACAACTTGCAAGATGCAGTTTTTGGCATTATTACACCAATTTGATTGACAAATGTGAAATGATGTCTCTTATGACGCCAGCCTAAAATAATCAGCATATGGCGGTATAATGGCAACGCTCTTATTCCACTAATCATGATTCATTGGAGTGTTGATACACTTGAACATATCTCAAACTGTATTATTGCTCACATAGTCACAAAGGGCGGGTGTACCACATAACAAACATCGATTGTAATATTACTCCTACAGTTAAAAAAATACTCGCATGTTCTCTCTAAACATAACTCACTTAGCAAGTAGAAAAACCCCACAGTGGCACTGTGACAGACTAAATATTTCTTCTGGGTAGTTTCGGCGACAAATTCGACAATTACTGTCAGTCGGTCACCCTCCTCAGTGGAAATAGAGTGGTAATGTTCATCACCAACAAGGCAGTTTGTTTATATACAATGTGATGTGGCCCCACCCCGCATATCTGCACCCTCCTATTTCCTGCCCTCAGGGCCTCGCCTCACCTCAGTGATCTTGTGGGGTATGAGATGTGTGTTTCACTCAGGATGCGATGGAGAAAGGAAACTCACAATGTGCTCTCTATACATGTTGTATTGGATGTACAATGCAGCTTGGTGCTGGGAAGTGGCAGCGTGGTTACAAGCGTGATGTAGAGAGAGCTGGTTGGTGAGGGTGCTCAGAGAAGGACAGCTTGTGGGTCGCCTTGCTCGCCGGCGGGAGCGAGGGCCGCCAGGCAGCGGCGGAGGAGGTGGTGTTGCTGGCTGGTTGGTGTAGGTAGAAAGAGACAGGTCACCACGAGGTCAGGTCTTAAATAGCGGGGGATAGGCGTGGCTTAGTAGTTGACCCCCGCTCCGTGATGTATGGCGGCGCTGGTTGACCTAGACCACGAGGCATACACTGGGGAATTGGTGGGGTCGGCTACTCGGCGACAAACAGCGTTTGTAGGGGAGAAATCCACTACAATCTCACCTCACCCATGCCTGCATCTGGCGTGCTGCGCGCCCATTGCCTGAGTCACTTGACACTCTTCCTGGTTTTGGGAATGTTTTTGGAATTACAATTTTGAGAATAAAAAGTGGGGGGAGCCCCCCCGTAGAATCGCCCCTGGGTGCATGCCCAGTACTTGCCAACAGTGCGTAACAGAGACGTGACCGTCTTCCAAACGGCTAACGAGCCAATCAGTGGTGAAGAGGATAAAGTTTAGTTTAGTTTAACAAATTTATTGGCAAAGCTTGTAGGACAGAGGTTCATACACAAAGAAATAAAAGTTTAGTTTGAGAGTAATAATATTAATATTTAATAATAAAGTTAATATGACGGGTTTATTATGTAATTATAACTTATATATAGTATTATAATATTACTAAATTTTTAATAAATATACTTTAAATAATGAAAGGAAAAAATTTATTTTTACTTGTATTTATTTTGGTAGATTTGTAAATACTGTCAAATTGTTCGGTTCTCTTTCTACTGACTTAAGTTTAGTTTACATTAATATAAGGTGGCATTTATTCTGTAAATACCATTATATTTAAAACAATTTATTTGTGATGTAATATTTGTTACTGAAATACATTTATTAGAGTAATAATAATGAAAACTTGTAATTGCTTAAAGATAAGAGAGAGAATCGGACAAGGTGTAGCAGGTCAACAACTAACGTGGTCGTCTTGTATATTTTTGTTAGTAAATGTTAATTTGTGGGTCTTCCTCCCTCCCTCGTGGTAAGTTAACATTATGTATGTATCTATGGCCGCCTTAAGGTAATAACGAAGACACGGTACAACTAACGTGGTCGTCTTGTTTATTTTTGTGAGTAAATGTTCATTTGTGGGACTTCCTCCCTCCCTCATGGTATGTTAACCTGCCAGGTTTGCATTGCACCGATGCGGGCGTATTATCTTACGTCCAGAAAATGCCTCAAATATCACCATATAGTAAGTTCTTTCTGTTTAATATACCGGAAAAGTTAGGTTAGGTTTTTATGGTTTGGTTGGTTAGGTGTGTTCTTCATAACCACAAATGTTAAGTACGCTTATTTTAAAAGTATCCATTTTTTTAACAAATCTCACAAACAAGAATAAACAAATATAACTTGTCACAAAAGACAATGTCCCTTTTCTTCACTTAAGATCCACTTACAAATACATTTGGTACTTAAATCAGATCACCTGAAGAATCATCGCCCCAGCTTATTTCACCTAAAGATTAAACCACCCTAAAACTATTTTGGGAGGATGAGGTTAGGTTAGGATGTGTTAGGTTAGATTAAAGTTGATTTAGTCACTTGTAGCTTTCATTTATAAATTGTACTTTTATAAGAATATCATCTAAGGCAAAATTTTTTGTTTCAGATACTGTGATGTCACATCTCAAGACCAAGTGTAACTAAGTAGACGTTCACAATGTCAAGCAGAGATAAAAAGTTCTCCTGTGAGGAATGTGGTAAACAGTTTGACTTCAAGTCTACTTTTCAGAAACATTTACTTGTACACAATGGTATAAAGGAGTTCTCCTGTACAGAATGTGGGAAATGTTTCTCCCAGAAGGTGCATCTCAAGACACACATTCTTGTACATAATGGTGTGAAGGAGTTTGAATGTGAGGAATGTGGGAAACAATTTTCACATAAGAGTCATCTCAAGAGACACATTCTTGTACACAAAGGTGTTAAAGAGTTTAAATGTGAGGAATGTGGGAAACATTTTGGTTTAAAGTCTTCTCTTCAGACACATTTACTTGTACACAATGGTGTGAAGGAGTTTGAATGTGAGGAATGTGGGAAACAATTTGCACTAAAGGGTATTCTCAAGAGACACATTCTTGTACATAATGGTGGGAAGGAGTTTGAATGTGAGGAATGTGGGAAACATTTTACACTGAGGAGTTCTCTCAAGAGACACATTCTTGGACACAGTGGTATAAAGCAGTTTCAATGTGAGGAATGTGGGAAACATTTCTCATGTAATGGTCATCTCAAGACACACATTCTTGGACACAGTGGTATAAAGAAGTTTAAATGTCAGGAATGTGGGAAACATTTTGCACTAGAGAGTACTCTCAAGACACACATTCTTGGACACAGTGGTAATAAAGCGTTTAAATGTGAGAAATGTGGGAAACATTTTTCAGTAAAGAGTATTTTCAAGAGACACATTCTTATACATAATGGTATAAAGCCATTTGAATGTGAGGAATGTGGGAAATGTTTCTCACAGAAGAGTTACCTCGAGAGACACCTTCTTGTACACAGTGGTATAAAGGAGTTTCAATGTGAGGAATGTGGGCAACATTTTGCACTAAAGAGTACTCTCAAGACACACATTCTTGCACACAGTGGTAAAAAGGATTTTGAATGTGAGGAATGTGGAAAATGTTTCTCCCTGAAGGGTAATCTCAATCGTCATAAACTTTTGCATGAAAAAAACAAACAGAATTCAATAAATGTTTGAACGACTTTAACAGAAGGTACCGTAAATGTGATACAAACTTGAATACAGTGATATACATCAATATAAAACCACTTGAACAAACTCTATGAATGTAGCAGAAACAAAGACTAGTGAGAAATACCTCTTTTATAGATATTAAACACAAGTTATAATTATCTGTTCTTAAGATGTAAATTTCTTCTACCATGGCCTTAGTGTAGACATTTGGTGTTGGATAAATATCACTCATAAAAATATTCCATTTTGTTTCATCAGCCTTTTTAATAATGCTTAAAATTTCATCTTTACTGGATAAGTTGCGTTGAACATTGATGAACTCTCATTTACTATAATTGTGCATCAAAAGTTGTGTCAAATGTGTACATCTGTCTTTATTTACACATGACGTAAGTTTTTTTTACAAGTACTGTACGTACATTAACACAGGTGGTAAATCATCTTGGTAAAGTAGTACAGTGGTGGTAGAACATTCGTTACAGTCAAGGTGTTGTCATTTTCTCATGGAAACTCTTCAATCTCTGTTGAAATTGTACGTAAATATTTGATAAATTTTGCTCAACTCTGACGAGATATTTTGATATTTTATCTTGACTAAAATGGTTGTTAGTTTTGATTCATGTTCATGTTTTAAATATAGTCTTTCATCACTTACAGACATATGGTACCATTGTCTGGTAAATTATGGTTAGGGTTCATATATAGTACCTGGTGTTATGGGGCAAATAAACTTTAACACCTCCTAACTGTACAGAATATCATGTTTGATATATTGTTCAGTTAGCATCTTGTACTTTAGTTAGGTAACGCTTCTTGGTTTTATATACATTCATTCTTGGGCAATTATTTTCTAAAAGTAGCTAATGCTGAAATGTCAAACTCTGGGTTAAAATGTTTTTTTTTTTATCATGTCAAGCAGAAGAATTGTTTAAATTAACATACAGTATTTAGATATTTGCTGTTCTTATATACAACTTTTCCTAATAGTATTGGCATGTGTTTATCTAGCAATGGTATGTAAAAAAAAATTATTGCTAGAAGAATGGCATTAATTTTGTGTAGATGAATACCCCCTGTATAGAGTTTTATGTAAATACTGTGTACTACATACATTAGTACAGGTCCATATAATCTTTTGTGACTTATTACAGCTGCATAACGTTCACACTCACCGCACCAAGGGAGTACAGTATCAAAGTTTTCTATTGGGTAGTGCCACAGAAAACAGTAAACACTCTGAAGGGGCAATTTGTATGTTGTATTATACCAGTGTCTGTGTATATAATGTTAAGTGTGTGTGTACTGATAGTATTAAGGGAGAACTCAAGGTACTGTTGTATGTTGTATTATACCAGTGTCTGTGTATACTGTAGAATGTTAAGTGTGTGTATTGATAGTATTAAGGTCAGTTATTTTGTATGGGAGAAGGTCAGTTATGTTTGTGAGGTGCAGTGACCTTAATTGCTTGGGGAAGGTCAAGTATTTTTGTATTGTCACAGAGTGCAGTATTTTTAATATCTAAAATAAATTGGTTAAAACTACTGGATGGTGTTTCACCCTTCCTTCCTTCCTTCCACCCTCAACTTTGATTAATGAAAAACACAAACTCACGCTATTAGATTATACAGTGATCTCTTGGTTAACGATTTACCTTCCATAAGATTCTTAACTTCAGTTAACGAGCAATCCCTCAATTAACGAGTTTTTTTACAAGCCGACCTCAACATGTTTTCGCTTGCATTTGGCGGTCCACCAGCTGTAGTATTAGTCCGCCAATACAGTAATCGGTTTTAGGGCTTAAATTCCTTACTATTTTAGCAAATATCAAGAACTTTATACTATTCAATAATTTTAAAAGTTTAATATTAAAATTTTTTAGTCATTTTAACAATTATTGAACATAATTGAAGGTAAAGAAACAAGTTTCTGGCGAGCCATCCAGCCTGTTAACACACAAACAGGCATTAGTCTCTCTTTTCAGTGGAGGTAACACTGCTTGAGACTCTCTTCAACTAAACGCTTTTTTTCTGTTTCCAAGCAAATTATTGGTCATTTTGAAATTTATTTTACATATTGACAATATATAATGCAGTGCAGTGTTGATTTAAAGAAAATAATCTTGAATTACACCAAGAGAACTAAAATTTTATGGGTGAAATGGCGCCATGGGGTGACTTCTCTTCCACCCCAATGCCTTCTCTTCTCCTTTCTCCTCCACCCCCATTCTAATTCCCATCCTCATCATCCAGGAGCCTTCTACATACACACCTCAAAGTAAGTGTACTTTTCTACCTTCTTTGTTGAATTTAGGCAATTTTCGGTGAGCTGGAACCAATTACTCAAAAATCCATTGAAACAATGGTTTCGGTTAACGAGCAACCTGCTGGAACGGATTGTGCTCGTTAACCGAGGGACCACTGTACTCACACTGCTAGGCTTCTTTGCCAGCTCCCCAAAGAACAACTACACATTCTGTCCGGTTTGGTGGCAGCGACCCTAAGTTGAGAAGTAAACCCTAGTATTAAGTGACCAATTGAAGGTCAGTATAACTGTATACACTGGGCCATGATGTGCCCCAAGCATAAACATCTTACAGAATGAGATATAAGTATTTAAACTATTGCTGAATATTTTATTTTCTAACAACCCCAATATTTTAGAACATGTGTACAACAGGACATGATAGTGAGAGGTACTCAAACACCCTTCGCACGTGTGTATGTCTCGTGTCTCGGGCCATCAGGACATGAACCCAGGATGTAATTTTGTGAGACTCATCTTTCAAGAATGATTAAATATTAATAAGATAATTAGGATTTATTCATTATTAACTATGTATTATATAAAGGGAAAGAAAAATACTGCATTGCCATTTGACAATTGTTTCACTTAAGATGTGGGAGACGGGTGTGCTCTCTCCTCACAGATCGTGGGCTGACTGCTGCAGACGTAATCAATGCTTTTTCTCTGTTTTTGACCTTTTGATAATTTTTTTGCTAACTCAGTATGAATAATTGTGTGTGCATGTAACAGCTAAAAAAGTGAATAAAACTATGTATATCTACCCAAAACTACGAGTTGAAAAATAACAATGCAGCTCTCAGCTTGGCCTGGTAGGGAGAGGCTGAGATCCCTGAAACCATTCCCACCTACCCCCTTCCTATCCCACAATCCACCACTAACTCCCATGGACGTAAGAAATTGTTACTTTCTTATGTTTTTGACCTTATGGTAATCATTTCTTTTATGCCCTCTGTATGAACAACTGCAGGTGAATATAACAGTAAAATAGAAATGAATAAAATTATATATAATATTTACTCTAAAATACTAGTTGAAAAATAATAACACAGCTTGGCCTGATATATATATATATATATATATATATATATATATATATATATATATATATATATATATATATATATATATATATATCGGGTGACAATACAAGTTTGTAAACATGTAATTGGGCATTACTTAGTTTAGTGTTCTTAACTAACAGACGCCCGCCCCACTAGAGGCCACAGCTTTTGGTTGATGCCACAAGTCCGGAAAACTTTTTAAGGCAATTTTTTTTTGTAGCGAGTTATGAACTGTTGGAACAATCTGTTGTCATGGCACCGAGTGAGAGCTGTTTAGAGACTACAGTACAGTACTTGCCAACAGTAACAGCCAGTACTTGCCAACAGTGTGTATCAAAGCCAGTACATGCCAACAGTGTGTAACAGAGCCAGTACATGCCCAGTACTTGCCAACAGTGTCCAGATGCGATCGACCGCCTGTAGACCCCCAGTGGCAAAGTGAAGTAAAGCAGACTTTACGTATAAAGCAAACTTACTAACCCCAGTAAATAAAGTGCTGTACTACCCACGCTGACAAGGTGCTGTACTACCCACGATTACGACCATTGATGTAACAAACTGGTCTTTATCAGCAGTAACAACCAATTGGATCCATCATCTGTAATGAAATGAAGAGCTTAAGAGTAACATCCTTTTAATATTAAGTAAATCATGTACTATAAGACAAGTATGATCGTCAATTAAATAAAACATAAGAATGGAGGAAACTGCAGCGGGCCTATTGGCCCATACTGGGCAGTCCCGTTTACACCCAACCCCTATTGCTCATATAAGCATCCAACCTATGTTTGAAGCTATTCAGCGTATTCGAGTTAATGATGATATTTGGTAACTTGTTCCATTCATCCACTACTGTTTCCAAACCAGTGTTTACCTATTTCACGCCTAAATCTAAATTTGTCTAATTTAAAACCATTGTTACGAGTTCTATCAGGTCGCCCCTCACTCTACGTCTCTCAAGGGAGTGTAGATTAAGATGCATTAACCTGTCTCTATACTCAAGGTTCCTAATGCCCGGGATTAGTCTTGTCATTCTCCTCTGAATTCTTTCCAAGGATTCTATATCCATTCTGTAATACGGTGACCAGAACTGAACTGCGTAATCCAGGTGTGGTCTCACAAGAGCAAGATACAGTTTTAGGATGACCTCGCTAGTCTTGTAACTAACACTCCTTTGTATGAACCCAAGTACTTTATTAGCCTTGTTACGAGCAAAAACACATTGTTTACTTGGCTTAAGGTTCCTACTTATCATTACTCCTAAATCTCTCTCGCAGTCGGATTTCTCTATGGCATCGTTGTTCATCTGGTATCTGGTTTCCCTGTTTACATCTCCTATACCGAGTACTTTACATTTGTCGACGTTGAATTTCATCTGCCATTTTTCAGACCATTCGAAAAATTTGTTTAGACGTTACTTAAATATTAACAGTCTTTACGGTGACCAAAACTAAACCATATTAATTTAATTTGCCAAAAATAGCTAAGTTTTCTTAATAGTAACTAGTAAATGCCATTAGGAGCGTTAACGACCATTAACCTATGTTTGAGTATCTACAATATTTTTGACAAGCCCTTTCAAAATAAATCACATTTAGTACAAAATCAACAAATAAAATAGCCTTACTATATCGACGTTTACACAAGTATAAATTTAACCACCGAAATAAACTACAAATAAAAACTTACTATACATTTAAAGAACAGCGTCTGTCAGGTGAGAGAGATGACCAACAACACCTCACCCGTCCGCGTCTCGATGTGTACTGCTCTCTTCTGGTCAATGGATTGAGTTATCTCACTATACAATCCGTCCTTCCGCCCAAAACTATCCAAATGAGGAATTATAAGAAAATAAATCCCAGCTTAATTGTATATAAAAAAATTATACAAATTTTAGTGTAAATAAATTTATATCGTAATACAGAAAATAACAATAACGAAAACTTTAAGGAAAAATAAGTGGAAAGACGAATACAATACTATAATCCAAATTCTCCAGCTTCGGAAACAGCCGACTGCCAACATTACTGATTTACTCAATTGTCATAAAAAAATTAATATTACTAACAATAATATAATAATAATTACTAAGATTAATTTAATACTTTTCAAATTAATAAAGTTTTAACTCAGAAAACCTTACTAGGAAAAATAGAAAAGAATTAGTTCAACTACAATAATGGTAGTTACCGCACCTTACCGCCGATTAGTAATAGATCGATAGATAATTTGAAACTGACGGACTATCTTTCGAAATCTGCGTTTTTCGTTAAATTCAAAATCTAAACCAGTGTAGTGGAATTCTCCCCTACAAACGCTGTTTGTCGCTGCCTAGCCGACCCCACCAATTCCCCAGTGTATGCCTCGTGGTCTAGGTCAACCAGCGCCGCCATACACCACGGAGCGGGGGTCAACTGCTAAGCCACGCCTACCCCCGCTATTTAAGACCTGACCTCGTGGTGATCTCGCTCTCTTACTACCTACAGCTGCAGCCAGCAACACCTCCTCTGCCGCTGCCTGGCGGCCCTCGCTCCTCCGCCTGCCTGGCGGTCCTCTCTCCCGCTGGCGAGCATGGCGACCCACAAGCTGTCCTTCTCTGAGCGTCCTCACCAACCAGCTCTCTCTACATCACGCTTGTAACCACGCTGCCTTCCCAGCACCAAGCTGCATTGTACATCCAATACAACATGTATATAGAGAGCACATCGTGAGTTTCCTTTCTCCATTCCATCCTGAGTGTGAACCAAACATCTCATACCCCACACCAGCCATGTAATCTCGTTCTGATTGCGCTCATTAGATGCGGCATATGCGAAAACACTTTCTTTCGTTAAGATTTATTTGTTTATAATTAATGAGAGCAATATTAAAGGAGTTACAGCTACTGTACGTGTACTGTACTGTACTGTCCTGTACGTGTATTGTACTGTATTGTACAGGCACTGTATTGTATTGTACGTGTATTGTATTGTACTGTCCTGTACGTGTATTGTACTGTATTGTACATGCACTGTATTGTACTGTACTGTACAATACTGCACTGTACTATACAGTACGTGTATTGTACTGTACTGTATGTGTATTGTACTGTAGTGCACTAAAAATACTCAGGCAGCACCACATACCTTGTAGCAGCACTCAGCAGCTTCTACCAGCACTAAAAACATTCTGGCAACACTACATAGTCTGTAGCACTGTAGTGGATTTCTCCCCTACAAACGCTTGTGGGGTATGAGATGTTTGGTTCACACTCAGGATGGAATGGAGAAAGGAAACTCACAATGTGCTCTCTATATACATGTTGTATTGGATGTACAATGCAGCTTGGTGCTGGGAAGGCAGCGTGGTTACAAGCGTGATGTAGAGAGAGCTGGTTGGTGAGGATGCTCAGAGAAGGACAGCTTGTGGGTCGCCATGCTCGCCAGCGGGAGAGAGGACCGCCAGGCAGGCGGAGGAGGTGTTGCTGGCTGGTTGGTGTAGGTAGAAGGAGAGAGATCACCACGAGGTCAGGTCTTAAATAGCGGGGGTAGGCGTGGCTTAGCAGTTGACCCCCGCTCCGTGGTGTATGGCGGCGCTGGTTGACCTAGACCACGAGGCATACACTGGGGAATTGGTGGGGTCGGCTAGGCAGCGACAAACAGCGTTTGTAGGGGAGAATTCCACTACAATACTCCCCCTTCCCTCCAGGCTGTGTAGGAGACTTGTTGTCTGCAGAGTTGCATAGCACATGTGAGGCAGAACGGGCGGTGCGTGCCTCATGTGAGACAACGGCGATGGCGTGGATGAGCCGGTCGCTGGGGACAACTGTCTAGATACACAATATCTGTGGGAGTAGAGAGGGAGAATAAGGGTGTGTGGAGGCGATGAATGTTGTGCTTCCCTCACGGCAGGTACAGAGTCGTCAGATGCGCCTGCTGGGGTGTGTGGGCCTGGGTCAGGAGCAGGGGCTGCGTCAGCAGAAGCGGATGAGGGCTCGTGACAGCAGCTGGGTCCACGACAGCAGCAGGGTGCAGGACATTAGCAGGGAGTACCTGAGGGAGAAAAGAGGGGTGTGTGGGTCCGCACTCAGGAACAGAGGCCGCATCAGGGGCGGCAGGGGTTACTGCTGGGCCGGGGTCGGCGTCTGAGGCAGGACGGGTGTGCTGGGGTCGGAAGAGGAGCGACTGTCTGCTTAGAGTAGCAGAGCTGCTCTAGGGTGTCTAACCTGCGGTGTAGAGACAGTAGCTGTAGAGCCGATGAGAGCTGCTTCTGGGTGGATAAGCCAGTCTTCCATGTTCCTTGAAGACTGGGAGCGTGATCAGTTTCTCCTCCATCCTGTGTGAGTGCGAATCTCCGGGAGTCACCATTTGTGGGGTATGAGATGTTTGGTTTACACTCAGGATGGAATGGAGAAAGGAAACTCACAATGTGCTCTCTATATACATGTTGTATTGGATGTACAATGCAGCTTGGTGCTGGGAAGGCAGCATGGTTACAAGCGTGATGTAGAGAGAGCTGGTTGGTGAGGACGCTCAGAGAAGGACAGCTTGTGGGTCGCCATGCTCACCAGCGGGAGAGAGGACCGCCAGGCAGGCGGAGGAGGAGCGAGGACCGCCAGGCAGGCGGAGGAGGTGTTGCTGGCTGGTTGGTGTAGGTAGAAGGAGAGAGATCACCACGAGGTCAGGTCTTAAATAGCGGGGGTAGGCGTGGCTTAGCAGTTGACCCCCACTCCGTGGTGTATGGCGGCACTGGTTGACCTAGACCACGAGGCATACACTGGGGAATTGGTGGGGTCGGCTAGGCAGCGACAAACAGCATTTGTAGGGGAGAATTCCACTACACGCTGTTTGTCGCCGAGTAGCCGACCCCGCGAATTCCCCAGTGTATGCCTCGTGGTCTAGGTCAACCAGCGCCGCCTTACACACAATTCAGGGCCAACAGTAACTATGGACAAATCAACTTTAATTTGGACAAGACAATCCTACAGATGTCTAATACACACAGTCCCCAACTTACAACAGGGATACATTCCTGACCTTGATTGTAAGTTATTTGTTTGTAGGTCAGAACAATGTTAATTCCATAATTTAGGTTAGGTTTAAACACAACCCTGTCCATACAAAACAACAATAACATCCCATGCATAACGAAAATGTAAATACTGTAAATAAATTTATATTAATTATAGAATACTGAAAATGTAAAAAAAAAGAATTAAATTTTTTTTGCGATGAATGTAGTTGTAACCCGTTTATAAATGATGGTGTTCGTAATTCGGATGGTCATAACCTGCCTGTATGGCTAAGTGATCTTTTAAATATAAACTGTAAAATATTTCTCAACAAAATACTTCATACTCAAATCGTACTCAAATTAGTTACACAAAATCTATGTATTTAATTAATTTCCACTCACTATCTCAAAAACAATTTACACTGTAACTTTAAGCATATGAGTACAATACAGTACCTGTATATAAAGTTAAAATATTTTGTATGTTTCCCATTAACCCCAAATTATTTCAGACGGCATAATAACTCGCTGGTAGCCCTAAAGTTTTGCTAATAATGTATGACCATTGCTCATGTGAAAAAAGGGCTATAGTAGCTTTCTTCTGGGGTGGCTATCGAGTGAATCACCCTGTATAATTATTATCAAGCTCTGTGCTTCTCTATTACAGTGTTGAAATAAATTAATAAATATAATATCATAAAGTGACTTACTGTAGCTGAGATAAGGAAGCCACCTAATTGTCTTGGTGAAGGAGGGAAACACTGTCTGTCTTTTGTTGATAATATCTGGCTGTTTTTGGTTGACTGTCAGTAGTGGCTGTCTATTGGGTGACTGTCACTGGTGTCTGTCTATTGGTCGACTGTCAGTAGTGTCTGTCTATTGGGCGACTGTCAGTGGTATCTGTGTACTGTATGACTGTCAGTGTCTGTAATGTTTCAGATAACTGAAATGCTTTATTTTGAATCATCATTTTAAACTTTACAAGAAAGGGTTTGTGTGTGTGTGTGTGCACCTCACCAAAACTTGTAATTTCACAATTTTTTTTTGCCTCACAGGACCCAACATTTTCCTTATTTCTTATTTCCTCGGTCTACTTCTAAGAGGACAGATGTCATGACAGGGTACCTACAATAACAATAGTTTTCCTGCGGCGACAGTGAATCCTTACATGGTACTCGTGAACACCTACAACTGGACAGAACATCAGACCATAAACTGCGAGGACAACAATGGCTACCGTGACTTTCAAAAACTTCTACCCTTTTTACCTTGATGACATCCTCCGCCAGGTTTTGTGCACCAATAATATTTCTCCTTCCCTCCATCGCCCTCTATCTACCTCCTTTTATCGGAGGTAAGATTTTGGTGTTTTTGTGTTATTCTGGAAGTACTTAATTAGTCAACCCCCTTAAATTCCAATTCCCAGGGAAAATTACGTATATTTCGATAAAAAAATCACAACTGGAGATAGAAAATGGTCAATGAGTGACTGTTTAACTCCTGGTGGACATGCCCCTGCAGCAGGTGTGATCATGAATGGTCACGCTTACATCATTACAAGATTTTCTTTTCCTATAAGAAAGACAAGTACACTGCAGAATTGTCTTTGTGTTTAGGAAGCACAAGATGGTATGATGGCTCTGTCACTGAGAAACTGTCTTATAAACTACAGGTATCCCTCATTATCTAAATGGGTTAGGTTCCTTCAATACCATTTGGATGGTAAATAACATAACAAATGAGAAAAATGGGGTTTAGTTCCCCAGTGAAAAGAAAGTCTCAATATTATACCTCAAAAAAAACCTGTTCACTAAAAACAAAAAACCTACCTAATACTTTAATTTAGTACCTAACTACACTACTGTAACTTAGTACCTAACTAATGTAATTAACTCACTAACTACTGTAATTCACTACCTAACTAATGTAATTTAGTCCTTAACTACTGTACTGTAATTTACTAACTACTGTAATTTACTACCTAACTACTGTAATTTGTTACCTAACTACTGTACTGTAATTTAGTACTGTACCTAATTACTGTAATTTAATATCTAACGACTATATGGTAATTTTTAGACTAAATAAAATACACTTGTCTAGTTGGTACATTACTTACTGAAAGGTCAGGGCTCACAACGCGACGATTTAAATTTTCGATCAGGCCATATTCTGATAAGCAATAATCACTTTCAGATGATGCAAAAGAGGTTTAAGAATAAAATTTTCATATAAGTGAATTTTTGGATGGTGAACATTCGGTTAATAATAAGAGATACCTGTCCCCATAAAGCCCGATCATAAATTCTGACAAAGGGTATAAAAATAATACGCACATAAACAGAAAATAAATATATTATAAAATGGTATGGCCACATCTCTTAGTCTGCTAATTAATAAGCAAAAACACTGGATCCAAACATATATTTACACACATCTTATAAATGCTCTTGACTTGTCAAAGACTAATATCAATTACAGTGCAGTGAGTTAATATTGTAACTTAAAAAGACAAGTGTAATTAGTGGTGTTAGTATTTGGTTAATGCTATATGTTACTGAAATACTCTGAAGGTCTATGATTGATGGTGCTGTGGCAATAACTACTTTTAGATAATCTTGAACAACAAAACCTGTCGACCAACCTGTGTTTTGTTATCACATGAAGTGTAAATGCATCTACAAGTTAATACATACCAAGTCTTGTAATTTGTTTAATAATAAATATGAGAGGCTTAGTCTACAGCAATCAACATTTACCACAGTTTAGAATTACTGTATGCTTCAGCTAAGGGCTGGTGAAAGCTATCCATTAGTTTTTTTACATACCTGTATTATATGTCGATATGGGTAGCAAAGTCTATGGGTATTAAGATATGATCCCTGTCAAGATTTTGCTTTCACAAATATCTTGTCTTATTGCATGAGAGGCAATAAACACATCTTCCTAGCTCCACTTATGCACCTACTGTACAGTACTATACTATCGTGCACAAAAGTCATGTCCACTACCCAGCCACAGTGAGGATTCGAATAGCCTCGAGTCTGAAGTTTCGAAACAGCTGGGGGAAATGTTATGGTCGGCCAACAGATGTCGCCCACTGTAGTGTGTGTGTGTGGGGGGGGGGGATAGAGGAGGTGGGAGGGTTAGTCTAGTAACAGGCTGTGTGTAGGTGGAGCATAACATCGTGAATTCCGCAATCACTAATAACAATAGGAATGTCATGAAGATAGTTAATATTATTAAGCATGGTGAGAGATGTGTAACGGGTAAATAAAAGCACTACAACGACCATATCTCTGCCGTTCATGGCTACGACGGTGAGACTGATGGGCACACCAGTAATTAATTCTCCGTGACTACCAGTAATGGTAGTCACGGAGAATACACAAGTTGTTACCAAGGTTGGCACCACCCACACCAGGGGAAGGAGATTAGGGTTGCCATATCTGAACATTAAAAAAAGAGGATGTTCCCGAAGATATTCCCCCCCCCCCTTCCCTTCCCGTCCGGCACACACTTTGGCGCTATGTAACCTTGAAGCACCCGTGACAATTAATTGGAAGAATTGGAGAAGAATTGGAACAGTCACCTAGATTAAGTCTGAATACTATTTTACAATACTGATAACTTTTTCACTCCACTCTTTAACACAAGTATATAATTATATAATATTGCATATTATCACAAATATTTATTAAGCAAAGGATGGGTGAAATATAAATAAATATTACCATAATCGCTTTGTCGGAATAACAACAAAATTGTGACGTGGTCGCTGAGTAAAACTAGCTGACAAAGGCCCTTCACCCTGATCCTTGCATATTTCACTTTTATCCTTTCTATATTCCATTCTTTAAAGTATCATTGTGACCTGAGCGGCAATAAGCACCCAGGGCACTGCAACTGTTCCATGAATTCGTAACCATAAAGAAACAACTGTTAGACAAAACGTAGTTAAAAAGGCAGCTTGAAATTAAGGTGGCATAAATAATAAATAAACCTGCCTCTCATCCCCCCCCCCACACACACACTACAGTGGGCGACATCTGTTGGCTGACCCTAGCATTTTCCCCAGCTGTTTCGAAACTTCAGACACAAGGCTATTCGAACCCTCACTGTGGCTGGGTAGTGGACACGACTTTTGTGCACGATAGTACATCTAAACTATTGTTCACATTGTATTTCAATACATACCTGCACAAGTGCACATACCGATAATAGTTTTCTTCTAATATTTTCAGGGGTAACTTTAATATTAGAATGCTTATGTTGATGCCACACTACTATCCAGTACATACAAGAATTTAGCAGCTGAATTGACCAAACTTTAATTTTAACACTTAAATTTAGGCAGCAAAATTTTTATGAGGTGCAGAGATAACCTCAAAAAAGCTAAAAAAAAAAAAAGTCCAGGACTAATTAATTTACCTACATATAGTAAACCCTCTCAATAAAGAACTTCTCAATATGGGATATTTCCAATTACTGATGTCCTTTTGTCCAGTACAATTAGCGGACCCAACCAGTAACATCCATTAATGAGAGCCATTGTCCACTATTAAACACATGCTGCAGCTCACCCAGATGCAACGTGGCTGAGCATCCCAGTCGAACAGCCCTCAGGAGAGTGTAAATGAATTGACCTAAAATTATAACAAGAAGTAGTGTAGGAAGCAGTAATGATGATATAATCTCTACCGTATAGCTACTGTCTAAAATTACCTTTATATCTTATGGTTGTGTTTAGTGAAAAATAATTTGTTCATATATTAAAATACATACAAAAAAATTTAAATCACAGACCCAATGAGGGGTATAGAGATGATTATAGTGTGAGTTGTTTATATTCTTTAGAAGTCACCTAAATCATGCATGAGTGCAAAAAAAAACTGCCAATGCTCTGCCAAGTACTGTACTCCTTTTATCAAGAATCGGATGAGTGTCATTTTTAAGTGAAATTAAGCACCATTAAATGACATGAGCATGAAGGAACTACAGTTGAAGAACGGCAGTGAGGGGAAGATCAAACACACGTTTCTCAATGAATCACTCATTACCACAACTTATATAATTCTCTTATAAATCCTTAGTGTTAGTAGATGTTCACTGTTTTAATGACATGAGCAGATGAAAAATGGTTGTGAAATAGAGATTATGCACAAGTCTTTGAATTGTATTTTATTATTATTATTATTATTTTTTATCATTTCACCATTTATCAGCTTACTAGCCATTTGGGACACCTGTAATGCTTGGTAGTGAGGGTCACAGTAGATAACACCCTTCTCATGTGTGTCCAAGCCAAGCACAAGTCAAACCAATGACATGTTTGTGACAGATCTGGGCATTACCACTGTACCAACAACAGTATACAGTACAGTATAGTCTTTTGTGTTTTTTTTTTTTTATGTTTCTATATACAAACAAGTTTCTTTTGAGAGGCGTAGTTGTCAGTAAGACAATATTGTTTGAGGACAATAGATAATGAGTGTTATGATTACAAGTGTACAACTCAGACTGAGCTTGTCTTGGGATGTACAGTATTATTTTGCATGTACACTCGCTGGGGGAAAAGGAAACCCTTCCACAAAGAGACTCCTCCCATTAATGGACAGTAATGGCATAAAGTAGTCCGGTACTGAACTGGGAGGGTTTACTAACCTCATGGATCATGATAAAAAAACATGTCTTATCTAAAAGGTATAGACAGTTTAGTGCATTTACACTATGCTGAGTAATTTTTTTTCACAAGATACTGTACTAACCCTCTCCTATAAATCTGAAGTATAATCTGCTCATGAACAAAATGCTATATAATTTTCAGGCAATTCTTCTCTCCTATAGTCTACAAAAGAATATGGCATATGGCCTTTCCCTCCAACTGATAACAGTAAACCAGGGATTGTAAGTCCAGTAGTGAAAACTGTACATCTACCCTAAACTAACGACCACAAGACTGACTGACTGACTATGGCTGTAAACATCAAACACTAAACTCAATCCTAGAGTTTGAGCAAACAAAAGATTCGTTAACTACTGTACTGGCAATATATCCATCAAACAGAAATAATATTAACTGGAATGGGGCTTATCTAAATTTACATCAACAGGATACATACATGTATATCTATTGCATCAATTACATGGAATAATTTAATTTCCTAATACACACTACATGTACAGTCGCCCACAACAGTCCTGTCGCCTCTCCTGCTGTTCCATGAACCCAAGATTCAGACTTGTGAATCCAAAGCGGTAGACACTAATGCATCATTCTATCCATAAAAGCTTCAGATTCACAAGTTTGAATCTTAGGGTTTGTGGTTTGGGAAGAGAGGCAACAGGACTTTTATGGGTGACTGTCCCAATTTTACCCCCTACAAATTAAATATTACAAGTTCATGAGCTGATCTATCTATCTATCTATCTTTATTTTGATACACTTGAGGGGTGGCCATATATACAGTCTTCCCTAAACAACACTTGACACATACGTCGAAGAATTTTACAAGCTGGTTTGGTTACCACATGGGTGATGCATACACCTCTTGCTTCTACTGAGAAACAACAACACAGGGAAAGACTAAAGACTAACTCAGTAAATACAGTATATGCAAAACAGGAGTTGGAGAGAAACAAAAAAAATACAAAAAGGTTATAACAAACGCATGGAAATAGAATCGTAAAAAAGTATTCATTGGGTTAATGTGAAGTATGATGGCTGATTATCAAATGCCACAGAGAAAACAGGGTAAAAGTGTTCTTCCATGGACAAGAGAGGACAGCCAGTCAATTCCTCATTTACCGGAAATTTAACTCTCACTTTAGGAGTAACAAAATATTTTGCATCTTACTGATTAACTAAGCCAACCTTCCCATCCTTCAACAGTTAATGGTGTTACATTTATTTAATCCCTGACAACTTGTTCCCTCAGAGACTTGAGAGATAACAACATATACACTCACTAAAAAAAATATTCTGCACCCTTAGCTCTGAAACCATCTGCAATGATCACTGCAACAGAAGCCATGATGAGTGTTATCAGATTTTTTGGTCCGATGTCATACTGTATACCGGGTAACCCCGTAAAGGTGCACACTAATATTTTAGTGAGTGTACATTCTTTACAAAATTTTTACACTAATTTTTCATCTTTGCCAGACAAGGACTAACTTTTTAATTCAAATTAGGAATATCAATGTTTATTATTACAAGTTATAATTTACCTAATTGAACCAAATTCACAGGAGCATAATAGTGGATTGATCCTGAAATACCCTTTTATAACAAAGTCAGGCTCAAGGAACTTCATATAGCCTACAAAACTTAAGGGTTGAATCCCAGAACACCAACTTGTATAACTGGGATCTAGAATCAAATCTATAAGAAATTTGCTTATCCTTCACCCTCAAACCAGACCTAATGAGGAGTAAGGTTGAAGATTTCTGTTGCTGAGAATAAGCACAAACACTGCTGAACTGCTTTTGTGTTTGACATTAGATAGAAGATGACGTCATGAGGAACAAACCCAAGGATCCAGATCACCTCAGCACCCATAAAAAATAAGAGGAAGGAGGGATGCTCAGTTGCTCACTCCCGACTCGTTTACAAAATATGACTTCAAGATCAATCCACCATTTATAACAGTGTACAGTACAGTATCAGGATTGAGCAGGTTTGTATATTAAAGCTAGCTAGGCAGGGAAACAGGAGCTACCAATTAGCTTCAGGTACCAAGCTCACTGTGCATCACCAATAAGAGCAATACAATTAGCCCCTTGTTTATGGGATCTTCTCTGGGCTGAATACAATCATCTAGTGTTAACCAAATAAAATATTAAAAGTGGCATCCCCATACTGCAAAGGTAAAGCAAGTCTTTAGTCTTTTCTAGAGTAAGAGAGAAAGAAACAAACCTCAAATTCCCTTGGATATGTAGTCCTAAGGTGACGACCTAATAATTGCCAAGTACAGTAGCATATATTTAGGTCTTCTAAGCAGGATGGCATCACTAAACCTGCTATCCAGGATATCCAATAAGGACCAAGTTAAAACATCCCAACCATGAAAGTGTAGGGGCACCAAGTCTTGACGCCACTAAATCCACAACTCAACTAACGTTCATAGTCTGACAGTTACCCAACCAATAACCAGGACTGCACATGGACCAGCCAGTGTTCCCTGTGATTGAACTTCTGAACAATAAAAAGGAGCTTTGATACACTAGCCACTCTAATTCCAAGCAGTTCAAATCGGACCTTGTAATGTAAGGAATTGAGGAAATATCTTGGTCTCTTTGATTGGTTGTACCTAGGTGGAGAAGCTAGGAAATTCTAAATGTGTTTAAGTGGGGACATTACAGAGGGAATCCTTTACGTTAATATATCTAACAATGTATGAGGCAGGATCCTCAGTCACACCTCTGAAGGTTGAGGAGTGACTGACTCTGAAGGTTTCATCTTTATGATAAAATCTTTCACCCATTGTCAAAACCAAAAGTAAATAAAAATATGCAAATCATTGCCGAGCTGCAAAACCCTTCAGCTATCTTTATTTTCTTTATGCCAAGTGTCTCTTTTTGGAATCCAGCATGAAGATGAGGATAGACATTTAGGGGAGGTCCAGGAAGTCGTGGGTGGGGGAACATGGCAAGCACAGAGAGCCCACCCAGCTGGGGGTGTTTGGAGGGATGCTGTAAGCCCCTCCCCCCCCCCCCCTTTTTAATTTTTAATATGATCAATATCATGGGCATTTTGAGGCCATGTGCACTTGATAGTAGGAGATATTCTGAGGTCAATAGCTATTACTTTTTACTATACAAAAATGCCTGAGTATAATATTGCATTAAAGAAAAAATTATTGGAATTTCCTGATGAAAAGGGGGGTCCAGACCCTTAGGACCTCCACCTGGATCTTCCTCCTGCCACGAGTCATTTTTTTAATTTATTAATTTCTAGATCCTGGTGATACAAGCCAGAGCACTGGGACATGTCTTGCAAGCTACAGGGACTTGCTCAAGCCTGATGTATACATAATTAGAATTTTTGCATTATCTATTATGCATTATCTAATAAATTGTTATATTGTTTTACTGTGTTCAATCATCTACAAGTCACAAAGAACCTAGTTGTTTTATTCCAGAAATACAGTATTATGTATTGAACTGAATTAATATACAACATGAAACAGGCATTAATTCATTTTACAAAAACCATCATATAATGTAGTCATGTAAAATATCTTTATATATGATTTAAAGAGTAAAAACAACTTTGGTAGTCCATACAACATCTATATAAATAATTTAAAAGTGATATCAAAAGTTAAAAATTTTCACTATCTAATTACATGTTTTCTAGACTCACTTGAGTAATGAGGCACGAGGGCATGTTAATATATAAACTGTATCTCATACAGTCACAAAACTACACAGGTATTTATGTGTTCACTCAACTGACACAAGAGTCCATCATTATCTATATTTTTCTTCAGCAGTCAATGTCACACTTGACTCAAACACCACATGCAAATATGGCAATCATTTGTTTACCAGAAAAAATGGTTTATATTAACAAATTCTATGATGAAATTTAACATATCCAGTAATGATACATTACAGTACAGAGGAACGCTTTCTGCCGTGAGACAACAGTTGTGTAGACAGTCCACATCTGTGTACGGGTAACAATATTATTGGTTGTTTCACCCAGAAATGTGCTGTTATAATTGTCAACTGCAGACATCGCTACATAGTTATCAAAGTCATAAAAACTATCGGCACGTTACAAAAGACCGCAAACAATGAACATTTCATATGATTATCATTCTTGCATGGGGAAAAATACTCATTTATTTTATACAAACACAACCATACATTAATGCCACATTATGACAAATTCTTACATATTGGACAAAATTGGCATGTCAAAGATAATTATTATTATTTTTTAAATCCAATTGTTGCATGACATGTAACAAACAGATTTCCACATAAATAGATAATTTCATAACTGCTACACCCGGGGCTTTATATATTACGTATCTAATATATTACTTTTTTCAGGGTCATTAAGATTAATTTATCAAATTTAATGGTGCACATATTTTTTTAAAAGAATTATCATAGAATAACTCACTTACCCTCACAACCATGATGGCAATACTGTACAATATGACACTGATGGTTTATTATGGTGACAGTCTAGCTGACAGCCATCAACCTCACTCAGGTTGTTATTACAGTACTACCAGTTTCTGTCACTCACTGTCATTCATCTGCAGACTCTTCCTCCTGGCTAGAGGATGGCCACTGTCAAACAGATGAGACGTGGTTTACCGAAGTGGGCACAAGGAGGTAGCCCCCTTCCATGGCACCGTCAACAACATTATCGCCTTGATTACCGATGTGAACTTCAATACTGTTGCGCTGACGACATGTTGTTACTGGTACATTTGGCACACCATCGCTCTGAAAGGATATATAATACTATAGATGCTTGTGCTTAACTCAACGCAATGACATGAAAATACAGCATTACTGAAAGTTTGGGTACAACATTTCAATACTTATTCTGTACTGTTACAAACTCTGATCATAAAGTAGATTAGTATAAGCGTACAGTAGCAGTATACAGGTTGACAACCCTTTATCCGAAATTCCAAAAAACCGAAAAGCTCTAAAAACCGAAAGTTGTTTTTGTGGGCATTTTTTTAAACGGATTAGCCCACCCGGGCATAGATCACTGACCCACATCGGAGCCTGGGGGGCAAAAATGTAATAGTAATAATAATTATAATAATTATTCATAGTAAATAAAAATTTTAACAAAAAATATACCAAAATAAAATAATAATGATAACAATAATAATAATAATAATAATAATAATAATAATAATAATAATAAAATATAATAATAAAATTAATAATAATAATAATAATAACAATAATACTGTAATAATAAAATAATAATAATAATAATAATAATAAAGATATACAAGAATGAAAAAAAAGATCAAAAGTGAGAAACATGACCTAGACCTATGAATTGTTATTATTATTATAATTTTTATTATATTTTCGCCACCCAGGCCCCAATGTGGGTCAGTGACTTGTGCCCGGGTAGGCTAAAAAAAAAAAAAATAATAATAAAAAAAAATAACAAATAAAAAACCATTCTGAAAACCGAAAAATTCCGAAATCCGAAATGCCTCTGGCCCCAAGGATTTTGGATAAGGGATTGTCAACCTGTAGTAGTACAATACAGAAGATGTAGTTGAGCATAAAGTTTTGGAAAGCACAAAATGATAACTACAGTTAATTATATAGTTAATGTCAACTCTGAGGCCCATGAAGACCTCAGAAAAAATGACAATGAAATAAAAAATGGCAAAATAATTCAACACAACAAAGAAAAAAAATACAGTGCAATATAACAATGTGAATCAATCCTAACCCATGAAATAAAATCATATCAAGCCTTAATATCAAAGAATCCCAAGTAATTCTGGGTGAGCCTATGCTAAAGCAGTACAAAATGTGGATGCCATTGACTCCTATACTGCTCCAATGAGGATATACAGTACATTGGTTAAAAGTCATGGATAACTTAATTTCCCAGTCATTAGGGAGTCCTTTCACAATAGACAGTAGAGGATGTGATGTACAAATATATAATGTACGACAATATAACTTAAAAAGTTTGGTACCCAAACATTTTCTCTTTGAATTCTGTTATTTCGAGGAACAGAAAATCCTCAGAAATTCAGAAGGAGCAAAAATTTTCGATGGACTGAGAGTTGTTCACAGATTCATCATTTAAAGGCTGGTGATGAACAAAAACTCACTTACAGTGATGTGGGTAAATAGTAGTTGGTACAGGAAAGGTAGGTAGGTGTGTGTGTGTGTGTGTGTGTGTGTGTGTGTGTGTGTGTGTGTGTGTGTGTGTGTGTGTGTGATAATAATAACAATAAACGGTTTATTAATAGAGTTGCAGCCGGTGGCTGAAAATATACATTTACAGGGCTGTACAGTACATAAATCAGGAGTTGTTTATTATTTTAGCAACAGATGGGATGGTGCTGTTCTTATATCTATCGGTGCGGGCTCATGTGTGTGTATGTGTGTTGTTAAGCATTTATTTACATATTTAGGTTAACTTATTGGTAAATGGTTGGTTAAGTTACTCCACCAATACATTACTGCACTGTGGCAGACATTGAGATCTCCCATTTCTTTGTCTACAATATCCTCATATGTTGTGCATTTTGGTGCTTCCTTACATTTTCTTTAACCCTTATTTCTTAATACAGATAAAACTTAAAGCACAGAATTATGATTTATCTTTGGTAATAAGAGTTGAATTCTTGAAATGGTTGAAATATGATACTGCAAAGGTCATAAACAAAGCTCAGGGAACTACTGCTCTGACACAAGAAATTTCCTTCACAGATGAACTACGACAGCAAAATACTGTACAGTACAGTGAAAACTGCCAGAAGTCGATCATTATAACAGAATATTTTGTTACTGTACAGGTAGTTACAGGTAATACACAAACTTTTCATATCAACACAGCTGTTACAATAAGCGTAAGTAGATTTAGAGGAACTTTTGAAGCAAAAAACTAGAAGTCGACAAATTCAAAGGGAACCATTCCTGAAACCAATACAGTACAGCATAACTTACAGTTATGCCCTACCATAATAGTAACAAATGGGGTGTTATGGATGTTTGGAAGTTTGGCTGTGGAGGCCTTCAGATATACAGACTTCTACTATACTGTATTCAAACAGCATTGTCACTCACATCAAAGCATTTAAATAAGTGCAGGAGCTGTTTGGTAACATTTCAAGGTAATTATAAGCTGCTGTGCCTTCCTTGTGTGTAATTATTAGTAATGGTTGCTGTGCCTCATGTATGTGTAGTTATTAGTAATGGTTGCTGTGCCTCGTGTATGTGTAGTTATTAGTAATGGTTGCTGTGCCTCATGTATGTGTAGTTATTAGTAATGGTTGCTGTGCCTCATGTATGTGTAGTTATTAGTAATGGTTGCTGTGCCTCATGTATGTGTAGTTATTAGTAATGGTTGCTGTGCCTCATGTATGTGTAGTTATTAGTAATGGTTGCTGTGCCTCATGTATGTGTAGTTATTAGTAATGGTTGCTGTGCCTCATGTATATGTGGTTATTAGTAATGGTTGCTGTGCCTCATGTATGTGTAGTTATTAGTAATGGTTGCTGTGCCTCATGTATGTGTGGTTATTAGTAATGGTTGCTGTGCCTCATGTATGTGTAGTTATTAGTAATGGTTGCTGTGCCTCATGTATGTGTAGTTATTAGTAATGGTTGCTGTGCCTCATGTATGTGTAGTTATTAGTAATGGTTGCTGTGCCTCATGTATGTGTGGTTATTAGTAATGGTTGCTGTGCCTCATGTATGTGTAGTTATTAGTAATGGCTACAGTACCACATACAAAACTTTGGTAATTTTTTTAAAGACTCCACTGTACTGTACTGTACCTTTGCATTAATTTTGAAAACAAATCAAAACACGTTTTGATCTCGTATGCTGAAACGATGGGTAAAAGGTCGTCGTCATTTTCACTATAAAATGCCTTTTCTCTGGAAACTGAAAACTAATGTGTTTAAAACATAAAGATAGTCTATATTATTGAGGAAATGTATACAAGGGTGATTTAAAACTTACAGGCACAAAAATTTTTATGTTTAAATATTATGTATGTATTAAATTCAGGGTTGGCAAAAACCATTTTTAAAGAAAAAACATTTATTTAAAAACTACTATGCAGGTTTAATAAGTTTTAAGTATTTTAAGCCATCTCTATAACTTTTTAATATGCTTTTAATTATAAATATTACATTCAGGAAGATTTAACAATCGTTTATACTGTTTTCCATCTTAAAAAAATCCCTGTACAAAGACCAAATTTGGAAAAACACTAGCTGTGACCAGTCACCCAGACTCATCCTACATGCTTAAAGGCAAAAATTAAGTTTAAGTTCATCTTAATGCATGAGAGAACTATTCTACTTTTACAGTTGGAAGTTTTAAAGAATTTATTTGAGTACAGTTGGAGAGAGAGAGATGGACAGCAGCAACTTGGCTCCCCTGGACCTATGTAATACATGATCTGGACACATTAGAATCAGAGGCTCAGAGCCTAACCATAAACAGAAGCTGTCACCAGTTATACTGAACACTGGCAAATTGGATCCCTTATAATCAGAATTTGAGATGTGTACAGCCCTGAAAGAAAGCTAATTATCACCAGTGTATAATAGTTCACCTCCATGTCTATATTGAACAACCATGGGGACATAACCCATCCTGCCTAACACCCACATTTATTTCAAATGTTTGACTTTCTTTCCCATGTATTCTTACTGTTGCCCTGTTGTTCTCATACAATGCTTTTACAGGTACTTCACTTAATAGCCTTCCACCCACCCCATACATTTATAATGCCTCCCACAATGCTTTTCTTTTCACCCTATTATATGCCTTTGCAAAATCTACTATAAATCATTAAAACCATCTGTAAATATTAAAACCAACAAAAACTTGTTAAACCCAAGAAAAAGGGCATAAATTAAAAAAACAAAATTAACTGGTTTAAATCAGCCAACCCTGCCTTGTTGTAAGTTACCGTGTTACGTAATTGATGAAATCAGGTGGAATTCTGTGACCAATGACTTTATATGATCCCACATTAAAAGACATACATTTGTATTAAGAATTTCGATGATCCACTAGTAACCGCTTCAGATGTAAATATAAGAGTGAGGCCACAGTCTGCGACAAGTAAGTCTCTTTCACTGCTAAGGTTGGATATCTGTGATCCCAGAGAACCTGAGGGTTACATCAATCAGGGATCAAAATAAGGTGTGGGGGTTTCATGTGTTTTCCATACAGTGAAACTTCCATCTAACGAACTATATAGATAAGAAAGTCAATTGTATCGAGGGTCCGTTAGATGTGGAACCCTCATCAAACAGATTTGGAAAGAGAAGTCCATTATATGGAGGGTTCACTGTATACAGTACTTTTGTGAAACATCCATGTTTTTGGGGACACAAGACAGCTTGTAATGGGTACATAAGTGAAGGATGATCATCGTTGATTATCACTGTGAGATCAGGAGCTCCTGGTAGCCACTTGTAATTCAGTAATGTCCCCCCCCCCCCTCCCATGATCCAACACACCCAAAGTGTTTCATTGCTTACACATTGCCATCTTGTATTATGAACAAAGTAAAAGAGTGATATGGATTTTCCCCACCACCCACACACCATATTATTTGTACAAGGAACATTGTTTGAAATATTTTTCCAAATAAGAAATAAACTAACACCAACTTAAGGCATCTCAGTCTGAATATAATGTTAAATCACAACTTTCCCTGAGTGTGTTAACTCTGACACAATACTGTATATATGTACTGTAATTTGATAATAAGTAAGTTTTTACTTTCCATCAGTAACCATCTTCCACGAACAGTTTCATTGCACACATGTGGGCAGAAGCAGCTCATAACCCGAAGCTTCCAAGCTGACTAAACTAATGACCACATACTGTATTGTATTGCCAATCATCCTGCAACTAGAGCCACACTTTATGTACTACATACAATGCTTCATTCAGAACAAACCTGTGTACAGTATTCTAATTCTTTATCAATATACTGTATCTTGGTACAACTGGGTCATTAGATATTCTTCTATCTTGACCTATAAAAAACAAACCAAATAATGAGAAAAAGTTAAGGATTGATCCAGAAATTCCATTTTATGTCAGAGTCTGCATTAAATGGCTCATAATTTAGCTCTGAGTCAGTGGGCTGAATGTTTAGGTATACTGTACACCCTTAGCTATTAGTGTAGGCTTTCCTATCACAACCAAGCCCCTATAAGGAAATTCAGAAGACTCACCATTTCGGGCAGAAAGCAATAAATCACAATGTCACATTGGATTAGTTATACTGTAATGTATTGGATTCAAAGTCCAATCATTCAGTTCCAGCCAGCTTCCAATCTACCCAGGAGGATGTTGTAACAATCGCCTAGTATGGGCTTGGTAACCAGATAACTTCCCTAAGGAACTCAAGTATCTAAAGCCAGTGAGATGGCAATACTGTACAATAATTGTTCAACACAATCATATGCATTACACATTGGGATTTAACTCTACAGTAATAGGAAGACTTACGGAAACTAAACTTACACACTTCCCTTTAAATTCACACAGATTAATAGCATTATACTGGTCACTGTGGTAACTGTTGTCTAACCAAGACCTCAGCAGTTCTCAGAAGGAGGAGTAAAGAAACTCCTTAAACTGACCATCAAACATCTCACATCCCATTCCTGTTATAATGCTACACAGTCCTCTCAGCTATCATGTAAGACACTCAACACACTACAGTACACCAATCTCTTCCTAAATATATAAGCCCTTGGTGGAGGTCTACTGACCAACAACTTAAGTTAACCCTGTTAATTCTCTTCTTCCAGATAATAATAATAATAATAATAATAATAATAATAATAATAATAATAATAATAATAATAATAATAATAATAACATTAATAATAATAATAATAATAATACTGTAATAATAATAATAATAATAATAATAATAATAATAATAATAATACTGTAATAATAATACTGTAATAATAATAATAATAATAATAATAATAATAATAATAATAATAATAATAATAATACAGTGACATCTCCATTAGCTGGAACAATTGGTGCAGAGCACTTCCGGGAATGAGAGATTTCCGGGAAACGAAACAACTCTCTCAAAGCCGTAAAAAAATCCCTCATCCCCGGAATTTTCCGGATAACGGAAAAATTTTCTCGTTAATTCCAGAAAATGCCCAGTACACCATCTCTCAAACCCGGAAAAAACTCCCCCATCCCCGGAATTTTCCGGGTATCTGGAAAATTATCTCGTAATTTTCCGGAAAATCGTTCCCAAAGCCGTAATTTTCCAAAAAATTCCGGCTTTGAGAACGATTTTTCGAGAAAATTTCAATTCCAGCTATCGGAGAGTTCCGGTTTTGAGGGATTCCGGCTAACGGAGATATTACTATAATATCAATAATAAATAGTGTACAGTAATAATAATTTCGGTAACATATCACATTCCATCACTCCATCTTGAAAATTTCACCCATATGCCACACACAACAATTCCTGAATGAATTAGTATATATTACAGCTTGTAAGTGTATAGGTACAGTACTGTATTACCATTATCAACAATACACAGTACAGTATACACAAGTCACAGTTTGCACATACAGTATATCACTCTGAATGTTGTCAACTCAATCATTCAAAAATGGTCCAAAAAATTTAAAAATAAACCATTAATTATATTCACATGTACAAAATCTAGTCAAAATATATACATATATACAGTATATATATTTGTGAATTGCACGAAAGCGCTTGGGAACTTCGTGTTTTCTTCTTTCCTTGTGGTTATCAGTATATATATATACAGTACATTTATATATAATACTGTACTGTATATATAAAAAAATGTAACACTTACCTTAAATAAATTCAGTTCTAATTACCATTACCAAAGAAGGCAAATGTTAATGTTAAGCAAGCATCTACCAAGCCTGAACAAATACAGACCAAAAAATACACTACAGTACTACAAAGCGGAAATCTTATGTGTACAGTATTTCTACACTACAGAAGCACAGAAGCTTTACTAAGTTACAAAATGTTGAGAGAGGATGCCTATGATAATAAAATGTCATAGTTGCCATCAGGCAAGTTGATACAAAGTTTTAAGTTGAATGACCTTCATAACACTAATCCATAGGGGGGGAGCATCTGGCAACATAGTGTCACGACTCTCTGAGGTAATCAGAGACTAACCGAGTACCACATATTTTTTTTTCACAGGAATTAGCCCACCTGGGCACAGGTCACTGACCCACATCACGACTTGGGGGGGCAAAAATATAATAATAATAATAATAATAATAATAATAATAATAATAATAATAATAATAATAATAATAATAATAATAATAATAATAATAATAATAATAATAATAATAATAATAATAATAATAAATAATAATAAATAATAATAAATAATAATTAATAATAAATAATAAATAATAATAATAAATAATAATAATAATAATAATAATAATAATAATAATAATAATAACTATTATTATTATTATTATAATAATGAATAAAAATTAATAACAAAATAATATAAAGACAATAAAATACTAAAAATATTAATAATAACCATAAATAAAAAAAAAATAAATAAATAAATCAAGAATGAAAAACGATATACATTATGTATGTTGTGTTGTCAATAGTAAGAGAAACAATTGAGACCCTGCAATTGTGTGTAAATGAGGAAGAAAGTCAGATCAGCAAACTGGGACTTGGTCACAATTTATGTGATGCCATATGGCAGCAGGGTCTACCATTAGACAATACATTATGCTTCCAATATCTTCCCAGGCGGTAGTACCTCCCTGTTTGGTAGCTGCCTACTACCTGTGTATGCACCAGTAAATACGATAATAAAAACGTAAAGAAAGTAATGTTTTTTACTCATCATTGATGATGATAATTATATGAGGTGTTGTGTGTGCAAAACTTATGCTTAAAAAACTTCTGTCAAAGTTTTAAAACATTCTGTATAGTCATCTACATGTATTATGATACACAAAACAGTTCAGTGTATTATTTTCACCATTTTCCAGTTTTACACACCCACACACACGCAAGCACACTTTTGCTTCTTAAAAGATTAGTGTGACACATTAGGTTGGAAATCACTATGAAAACACTCCATAATGCAAAAAATGCAAATTTACATAAAAAAAATTTGCAGGACCAGCCACAAATACTTGAGGAATTGGTAACACTTACTACATGTAGTCTCTCCTCGACTTACGACATATTCGACTTACGACAACCCAGACATACGACGGCCCTGTCTCCTCCTCTGCTTCATCCAATTAATGTAGTCTCCATGCTTAATTAAAAAATTATTGAGAACCCGTGTGCATTCAGCTGACTACATTAAAGGTAAGTGCACAGAAACCCTTTATTCATTTTTCATTATTGATTACTTTTACTGTACTGGATTTCATTTTAGAATTTCTATGTATTATTTTCGCCTTTTCAACTTACGGACGGAACCCCGTCGTAAGTCGAGGAGAGACTGTATATTACGATTCCAGAAATAACAAATATCAAGTACCTACTGTACAGTAGAATAGTTCTTTTAAGGTGACCAGTTCCAGGCCTCTCAATCTACTGCAACATCCTTATCTTGATTCATTCACAATCCTTATTCAATATACCTTTCACTTAGCAAACTACGTACTGGAAACAGAGAGAATGTGTCACTGTATTCAACCTCAACCTCGGTACCAATAAAGGTCTCTTAACCCTTAAATGACTACCCTGCCGATCGATGTTTGGCGTGGCCTCGCAGGTTTTAAATTGTGTGCCATTTTTTAAACTGGCAAAACAAATCCTAACGTTTAATAATTGCGGGAAAATGATTTGTGGCAACTCTAGGCCTCCCAACTGCCTCCAGGCAAATATTCTCCCCCCCCCCACACCAATGTACTGTACTGTACTGTAACTCAGTTGCCCAGTGACAGAGATGTGGTACTCATGTCCCAGTGTATCCCCAACCCAGCCCAGGTGTTACCCCCATCATATCAGGCACCACTCACCAGGACCAATCTTTGTACCAGTGAACTCCTAAAAGTACCTACCATCTTCTTTTTTTTTCCGTTTTGAGGGTTGCCAGAAGGAGTGAAGCGGTTCATCTATGATGGTCCATTACATCACTTAGATGGCCCATATAGGACTTTGTCTTGCATTTCCACACTCCATAAACTATTGCCAAGGGGAGGGGAAGGCGAGGGGTGGGAGTAAACAAGCTTGTCGATTTGTGTAATTACAGAGTTAACATCTTTTCCACGGATAAGACTTTCTTTAAAAAAATTTCCTTTCCTTCCTTTAAAGTGATATCAGATGTTCATAATAAGGTTAAACAGGTTGTCTGCAACAATGTAAATCATACATATCAGTCACCAACGCCAAATTAACCAATATATTTGAGGTTAATATTTCCAATAATCTTCATTACTTTGTCAATTTTCTCATCTTAGTTATCAGACAGTCAATATAGAAATAGTCAGGCATCCACAGCAGTTTAATAAACTGCCATGGATGAACCTTAAGCCACAGCTATATTGTTTTAAGTGTACAAGCTAAGCATTTTCAATGTCAAATTGCATGTCAAAAACCTAAATTATTTCCACAAAGTACAAGTAGAAATGGAAGATTGATCCTGGAAATCCCATTTTATGACAGAACCTGGAGTAAGTAATCACACGCAGTCCACCAACACTACAGGATTAAAACCCAAGAAATCCCTCTACAACAGTGGGTGAAACTGATTCATTAATTAATTATACCTGTACACTTACTCCAAAGAGTATCTTTATGATTTTGTGTGAGACATTATGACCTCAAGTTACAATTGCTACTTCCAGATTATCATTTTAAGTGCTTCAGTTTCAATGGGAAGATATGAACAACCAATGAATTAGTTGCAGATCCCTTGTCTTGGTGCTTCCTTGGTTTTAATCCAATAGATGTAAGGTCATATTATTATCAAGTCAACCATCTCTCAAGTCCCTTCTCCACCACGATGTACTGTATTTGTTATTGGGTAGAGTTCAGCCTCCTTAAGATGCTTCACCTGTCTTAGGCCTTTAGTTCTTGCTGAAGCTGGTGATCAACTTCACTTGTTCCTTCAAATTGTAGTTCTTACTTCTGTAGTTTCCAATTTTTGTAAAAGAAGGAAAGTGGATCCTAATGTTCTTCAGTTTCCAGTCACTTTTGGTTTTCTTGAATTAATTTGAAAATTAGGCATTTCAAAAGTTTCTGGGTACAGTACAATGGTAGTCTAAAGAAATGTTCCATCCTTGTTCACAATTACTTAAACTCCATTTTTGGAGGATTATTCAGACAATTCAACTTTTATAACTTGTAAAGCACACAAAACTCTTCCTTCGCAAGGTAGTAATTGTGTGGAACAAATTCTTAAGAGTTCCCAAGAGACAAGACAGATTTTTTGCCAGATGCAGAAGAGAGCCTTAGTTTTGTTATTAAATGTTGTAAATATTACAACATAGTATTCTTTATGGTGTACAGTAACTGTATCACACGACTAAGACTTCACTCAACATGTGACACTTGAGACATTTTGTTCTACCAACTTCTTAAAGAAGAAGATAAAATTATAATTAATGATCAAGGACACATGACAGAAGGGTGTGTTCTGACTGGCCTTAAATTACTTCTCATTTGTACCTATAAACAAATATATTCCAGATAGTCTGGTCTGTAAGATAGACAGAAAATCTCAATAAAGTACTTCTGTACAGCACAACAGTTCTGGAATCTTGACACTTCTCGCTATGTGCTTGTATCCACAATATGGCCCTTGTGTTACAAAACATAAGTTTTTCTATATCATATCTTTCCACTTTGCATGGGCAGCCTTGACTGTAGGACAGTACAGTACCCTCCAACCCACCTCTCTATCGGTGTCTTGCATCCTTCTTCTATTCTGAGGCTCCTATATATTGGTGTGAGGTCAGGTTGGCAGAGGCTGGGACCTGTACATGGGAAGTTCACTGTCCCCATTTTCTTTAGCTTTTTGGAATTTTCCATAAGGGATTTCTGGTCCAAACTGTACTTGGGACAAACAAGAGGCATCAGTGTACAGACAAGGCTGACTATGTTAGAGAGAAAAAGATCTATTATAAAGCTGTTAATTAAAAAGAATAATACTGAGAAGAATGTTAGTTTTTGTTATTCTATATATTACTTTTCGTATTAGAGTTATGTAATGTCACAGCCATGAGCAGGGCGCTGAACAGATTACCCAGGATACACTAATATTAATTAATTCCAAAGCTTTTACAGAGCCATTCTCAAGAGTGTAACCAATGACGGTCTACGTGCAGTTATGAACCGCTTACCTTTACTGTAATTAATTATATCAAAGGAGAACTCTATCATATATGTAATCAACTTCTACTGGTTGCCATGAAGAAACATTATTACATTGTCTGAACATTGGGCATCAATACCCTGAGTAGTGAAATAACTGTAAGGATCGCTGTGATGAATGAAGAATAAGATCATCTTCATTATACATCACAATCATCCTTGTTCTTGTTCTAAATATATAACACAGGCCAATGCAGTAAGAGACAATCCACACAATCTACTATAATATACCAGGTACTGTATCTACACTACAGCAGGCACACGGTAACCCATAATGCGACAGTGCAAACAGGACATAAATAATTCTAAGAACTAAAAAGGGTCATACCTAATTTTATTCATCAGGTTGTAGGAGTTTTCAAAATCAATATTACACAAAAAAAGAGGACTAAAGTATACAGTAAGAATGGATGAATTCAGGACAACATAAAAATACAAAGCTATTGATAATCTTTAACACACAGACATACCAAAAAGCACCATGACTAGTTTTTAAAACAATACACATATATAAAAGAAAAAAACAAAATCAGGAAAAAATACATGCACTACAGATGTCTCCACAGTCAACAAGCACTCAGATCTCCCAGCTTCATATACAGTAGTCAGTAAAAAATTAAAGAGTTACTTTTGTCACTTTTGCCATTTAAATTCTCCATGAAGTAATAGAAAACTTAAAATGAAAGACTCTAATGCTGTCACAATAAACTGAATAAGAATCTCAACATAGGATAAAACATATATTCTGTCAAATGCTAAAACTGTTCATAATGCCAAATAATAACTACTGTATTTTACTGTACTGTATTAGTGGATCAAGTAGTGACATCTTATCATATATAACTTTGTACCTGTAAGAGATTTTATACTGTACAGTACTAGACCATAATGACTACAGTAATAATAATTATGGTCTACCATTAGAGGTATTAAAGTCAAGTACAAATTTTTATAATCTCACAGAAGCTGGAATATCTTCTGACTCTGTATCTTCAATAACTACTTTTACTGATGATGCATAACTGTTTGTGTGTGTCTTATGATTATTATGGCTGTTGTGGAGACAAATGTTTTGAAGACCATTCTTGTCTTCACCCGTGTCATCTCTTGTCTCAGTGAGCTGACATGTGTTATCTATATGTGTTGTATCATGACAGTGGTTTGAAGTGCCTCTTCCATCACCACTTGTACTAACCCTTGTGATGGGAGAGACCTGAAAATGTGATTCCATAGCAGAAACTGGGGAAATCTGAGTACAGGTACAAGCTTGGGGTTTTTGACTATCACCAACACCATTCCCAACAGAAGCAGTAAATGTAACATGACGGGGAATCCACTGAGGTGAACATGCAGGAACAGAAGCTTCTGAGGCATTGGGAAGGTTGCTGGCTATTTCCTGCTGAAGAGATAATTCACTGAAAGCGGGAGAGGACACTCCATTTTCCTTGATGCCATTGAACGAAAGCTCCTCTTTAGAATCAGTCTTTACCTGTTTGGAGAGCCCACAGCAAGTGTTTGCCACACACCCATCTTTATCCTTTGATGGACAATCTAGAATGCAGTCTTCAGCTGAGTCAATAGAAGCAGATGCTCCATCATCCTCAAACTCAACAAACTCTGGCTGTATAGTTGTGGAATGGATACCTTCTTCATGAAACATTTTCTTGATCTTCTCTGCTAGGACCATGTAATCCTTCAGGTTGCGACATCTAAATACAAAATATAAAAACAAAGAATACAGTTCTGTACTCATCACCATAAACACAGTTTAAGATCCTCATCTATACCAAATCTTTTATCATACTTATACACCTAATAAAGACCCTTAAATAATAAGATAATTCTGATATAAAGCTTCCTCCTAGAATTTCTATTGCTTATTGCTTACAAATAAAATTGAATCTACAATTCAAAAGTGTCCTATTTATCCATGTTTGTGTAGATCAGCCAATGGTGTACATTTATTCTTGAAATCTTTAATGAATAAACTACTGTACAAGTTAGTTCTGATATCAGAAATGCAAAGAAGGAACTGCAGACTTGTGCTTAGTAAAGAGTTTGTAAAAGAAGAAATGAAGGGGCTGTGTTGTCAAGTACTGTACTGTACTGTACTGTACTAACATAGATATAAGTGAAAGGTGGGAAGTAAATAATGTACTGTACTCTGATCATCATACAAGTTATCAAAATAAATTATTTTTCTTAAAACTTCTGCATCTATAGTTTGATATTGCTGATAAGAGCAAATACCCGGTACTTACATATAAATGACCACGACAGATTAAAATTAATAAAACAATAAAAAACCATGGAATAAAACAATATACCTGATGTGAGCAGAAGCAATAATCCTCTCTCCTGCCAACTGCCAAACATGGAACTCATGGACAGCAAGAACACCATCAACATTCAACAGCTGCTTCTGTATGCCATCAACCTGAAAGGATGAAAAGAACAAAATCAAGTTTTTATTTTAAAAGAAAAACACCATAAAACTTCCACTAATGTTAGCATGTTTCACCTACAATCTGCAAAAAGTCTCCCATTCCCACCTTCATTTCTTATATTATTCCATCCATAATGATCCTAGCATGACCTCACACACCCCTGGTCATTTTTCATCATGAAAACTCTCACCATCACATATAAGGTCAACATTTCCAACAGGACTTTTCTATTACCCTTTCCTACTTTTTCAAAATGCAAGATTAACACACCTGTATCCCTTCTTTCCTATAACTTCCCGGTTCATCACTACTTATGCTTGACACCTTATAGAGTATAGACGCACGTTAGATTCGTGACCATATATTATCACACATTATTCTAATTACAATAAACACTGAAGCTCACCTGAATGTGTGTAGGAACTGTCTGTAGGAGGATGAGAGCAGACACCTTTAAGAGAGGCCAGGTACTGATGGTTATGAGGGTGACCAGACACAGTGATAATGCTGGGTCAATGTATTTGGAGTACTCCCACTCGGTCAGCCACACAACCAGCGCACTGATGATCACAATAACTGAACCTGTGGAGAGAGAGATAACAACATGAAATAAATTACACCGTAATTCTAAATTCTAAACAGTTTTATGGTATATATCTTGAGAAGTCATTCATTTTCCAGTGTATGATGCTTGTATCAGATGAAAAAAATAGAGAGATGCAAGAAATTGTATAAATAAATGGAAAATAGAATTAGGCAATAAAAGTAATCATTGAAGGACGCTGCAGTGTACCTAGTACATGTTTAAGAGTGAGTGACAGTCACTGAGAGAGACTGTATATATGAACAGGATCACGGGAAAGGAACCAAACACTTCTAGAATGACCTACACAGCATGAATGATATCTTAATTATCACTTATGGTTTCAGTCTAATATTTTTCTCATAACTCACCCATAGCATCTGACAGGATATGAAGGAAGACGCCTCTCATGTTCATCTGGGAGGCACTTTTGTTATTGTCTTCTCCTTTCTCTGGACTAGAGAGGGAGTTGGGGGGTGGAGGGGTGAATCTTTCATCATTTTCATTGTCATCCGTGGCTACCAGAGCGTTGATAGTAGAAAGCTTGTTTTCGTGACTACCGTGGCTATGGCCGTGTCCACCGTGGCTATGGCCGTGTCCATGTTCTGCAGAGAGGTGTGGTTTAATTATACAGCTCATACACAATACGACAAGTACTTAGACATTACCTATAACGTCAACACTTGTATATCTGTCATTACTAAGGGTCTCTCTTTGGTAAGCAATCAGCATAATTGTTTAAGTTTGAACAAATAAGAAAATCGTGATGCAGTCTGATATAAATATTAGAATTTGCTATCGCACGCACGCACGCACGCACGCACGCACGCACGCACGCACGCACGCACGCACGCACGCACGCACGCACGCACGCACGCACGCACGCACGCACGCACACACACACACACACACACACACACACACACACACACACACACACACACACACACACACACACACACACACACACACACACACACACACACACACACTTACACTTACCATGAAAAAGCAAGAGGCCTATTAAGTTGATGACCAATCCTATTACCCCAACAATTAGGATCATTTGGGGGTTGTGAAGTTCCTCTGTTTCATATAATCTGAAATTTGAAGGAATTATATTATATGTTGATCCTCATACCAATTACTGTTTTCAAAATGTACAGTAGCTAAAACAACTATGTGTGCATACTTTGTGGGAAACAATATGAGACCATGGACGATAAATTTTGGTATATGAGTGCTGTCACTAGTTACACGTAAAATTTCGGAGCATACTGTATCTGCACAGATAGTTGTTTTAGCTAATGTACATACAGGGTATATACTGTACAGTATGCTATATATCTCTACAGGTCAGTATTCGACACAAGTAGCTGTAGAGAGATCACTATTTGTAGATCATGTAATTATTTAAATACTATATAGCAAAAGAAAAAATCTATTCATAGTATAGAGTGAAACCTCTATTTAACGGACTATATGGCGATAAAGTGAATTATATTGAAGGTTCTTTTGGTGTGAAACCTCCATCTAACGAATTATTGAGATGAATCTGTTATATCGAGTGTCCGTTAGATGTGAAACCCCCATCTAATGGATTATATTGCGAGGGGAGTCCGTTATATGGAAGTTTCACTTGCAATTATTTTTCCTCACCTTTTTAATGACTCCACAAATATAGAGAAGCAAAGTGCAAGAAGAAACACGCTGTTGACGAGGGCGCCCAAGACCTCAGCTCTCGCCCAACCAAATGTGTTTTTACTCCATTTTTTTGGAGACATCTGGAAAGGCAAAAGATTCATCCGTCGTTAAATAGTACAGCAACAACACAGGTTTACATATAAGTTATAATCTTAGAATTATAGAAACAGTTTATATAAAATAATCATGATTGACTAAGCCAAGACCACAAAGGACCAGTTAATTAAGCGAGCCACACACACTACGCACACCATATTAGCTAGACGTGCTATGTCGCCCTCATACCAGAAGACAACACGTACAGTACAGTATCTCAACTTCTCAAGCTATCCTCTCACGCTCAGTAACGTTCCATCTGTCAAGATGGACAGTTGTGCGCTGTGGTGAGATGGTGATTCAGGTGAGGAAATTCCACAGCAGACAGTGAGATTACCCAAGAAAAGGAGGAAATAGGTACACAGAACAAATATGAAAAGACAAACATTTAGCGAGTATACTATCATTTAGTACAGGAGGTTTCCCTTGATCAGCACAAATTCAAACAATTCTTATATTATCCCACGCTTAGATCAAAGACGTTTCTGTTATTAACTGAAAATTATATCAAGAAACTGGATACACACTACAGAAAGTCTGCATCACCCCCAAAAGGCTTGCCATTGCCTAAACGCTAAGTAAAAACCCAACATACACTGCTAGGAAAACTTTATTAAATCTAGATTAGTAATTTTTTCATTATGAAAATAATCAAGTAATTCTTAACTAAACATAAACGTGTATGAAAATTTTTTAAAACCTGATATGGCAATATTATTTAACCTAAATTGGCCTTGAAGTCAGAATGAGTGAGAGGATATGTTCTACTGAGCGTGAGCCAGCAAAGGTGTGCTCGGAAAAATAGTTCGTCAGGCAATCTGAAGCCCAGTAACGTGGCGTACCTGACGTAGCTTCCGGTGTGTGAGTTACCTAATTAAATAACCACAGCAACAATTCAAAGACACGTAGCGCATATACATAGCGTGGCTCACTTAGCTTCTGATGTGAGACAGCCTTTTTTAATCCTGTATTTCAGATCTTCCTACAGTATAACTAATCACAGTACTGTACAGTATATGCAACCAATAGGAACATAAGGAACGCTAAAATCTGAGTAAACAAGTCAGACCAGAACTACTTATTTCATACAACATTATAACCCGTGCAGGAAAGAACTAGGCTACGGACAAAAAATATGTCGGAAAAGGTAAGAAAATAAGGAAGCATAAGGCAGCAGATCCATACCTTGACACTTAAGAAAGCTATAATAAGCGCCAGAACATCACTGAGCATGTGAAAACTGTCAGCCACCAGCGCCATGGAGTTGGTTATGTACCCGACTATCAGCTCCACCAGGAAGAAGGACGCTGTCATACTGAACATTGTCAGGAGCCGACACTTCTTGCCTGAGGAGAGGCGCTGTTTCGACACCTGTGACTATCCTCTTGCCTGACACACCTCAATCACAGTCACGCCTCCACAATCACATCCTACCCGACTCTTACTAGACGCCAGGAAAACAAAGATAAAATTACCCCAACACTACGATTCTCCTTCGCTACCTGTATTGTACCCCCACAGCCTACGACACGGTGAGGAGACAAGACAACAAGAGGGAGCTTTTATATCTGTGGGATGCAAGAGGCTTAAGTTGATGGGACCTGACTCCTAAGATTGACGTTACCACCCCGAAATTCCATCTCAATCATAGCTTCATTCCGAAATGCTTTTGAATATCAATCTTCAGTGTGTCACATGAACACTTCTTGGCAACACCATCTTCTCTCTCTCTTTCATGTCCCTAAAAGTAAGAATGCGGCCACATCAAGGTGTCGGAGTCCTCTTAAACAGGAAAGTGACACCTTTTCTTAAAAACTAAAATGTCAAGTGTACTGGATACCGGAAACGTGAACTCCTGAGTCAACATGTGACAGGAAGATGGCTGGTTCACACACACACTCTGTCATGTAAAAATATACCGTATGGGTTAAGTGTTAACGACGACAATATAATCATTAAAATAATTATCACTGGGAGGTAAGTGTGAGGCTCCCAGGCGTAAGAACACTGGATCACCAGACTTGTGATCAATGATGTTTATAACTAACTCAACAGATTCCTTGGCACACATTTAATAAATAATTCTCACAACACGAGTCTCATGAGCACATGGCGTATGGTGAAACTTTATGTGATTAATCCCGATAAAACATTGCCACACTCCTTATGATATGATAAGCTCACCTTGGACTTGTGACTAGAAGAACAAGACGTTCACTGCGGTACTTGAACACTCACAACTATAAAGAGACTCGGTATTATCTTCACTCAGATAAAAGACTAAAAAACTGGCTTGATCGTCAACGCAAAATAAACTTGACGCAAGTTACGCTTTCGACGCCTAGGGTGAAGCGAGACAATGTGGCGTAAGGTTGAGTGTGTAGCCAGCGAGGGAGGACGGTGTGTGTTGGAAGGCGGGACAAGGAGTAATGTGTGGCAAGAGCCTTCGCACTGTTATATGTGGCCGCGTCGCCAGCAGTGCACCCGGCACCACCACCCCTAGCTCACCAGGCACTCAATCCGTTCGAGCCCGACACACACACACACACACACACACACTTGCATATCAATAATCTACCGCCTTGTTCAACACGGAAACAAACCTTTCGCCTCTATTATGTAATGATGTCAGGTATTGTCAGCAGATAAAAACACAACAAAAACAATTAATAGTTAAGCTTTGTGTAGCTTTTATGTAGTTATACAGAAATACATGTATGAATATTCCCGCCCATTTAATGATGGTAAACCTTTCACTAATCTCTGGTCGGTAAACAAGTTTGTATTTTCCTTCCTGGTGATTCCTCACCTCACAACTTCCAGCTCACCGCCACCACCCCCTCCTCCTCAAACACATGTGGCTATAACATAACATCCTCATAAGTCAGGCTCCTCACCACACACACACCATCCGTCAAATTTCAGTCCCTAACCTCTCTCTCTCACTGTGGCCCGCATCTTCACCATAAATCACCATTCCTGGATCTCCCGAGTCGTCCCACACTTTCCCACAACCCGTGATGTATGAATACTCTATAGTCTCATTCCTTACAGCCCGTGCAGCAACACAACACCACGACAAGGTGCAGTACAGAGTGTGGTCTGGCCTGCCTGTGGCTCCTCACAACTCATCCTCAGCAGTTCTGGGAGACTCGCGCCCCATCATGTATTACCACTGGAAAATATATGTAGACATTTGAATTTAGTGAAGACTTCATCGAATTAATAAAAATTAACAATGTAAATCCAGGGAACTGAATTTACAATTTTCGCTGTACAAGTGTCACCACATTTGTTGATTGCGTTAGTGCGGTGGACAAGTTTCACAACTCTGCAACAGCTTTAGGGACGTTACTGCTTCTTCGAAAGGAGATCGAGTAATCTTCAATGCCACGCACAAGCTGTACGTACAAAGTTTCCTGCTACCTCCTGCAGCTGTGGGAGGGACAGTCCTGTTATGAAACATCAAAAATTCGTTGCGATATTGCATCACTCTGGTCATGCTGTACACAGAGGTTCTCTGATGAATGGCCTCAGATCGTCGTGTTCTCTAGAAACCTTACACAGTTAGCAGTAGTTCAGCGCAGTACTATGCGTCAGTCCTCAACAGCTTCCCGTGTTCGTCAGTTTCCGGAGGCGTCACGGTGGTTTTCTCTCAACTCATGTCAACGTTGATCGTATTGCTCTGTAACACGCCTCAGCTCTCACGCCTCATTAATCTGTCTGTTTTAAGTTGATATAAAAACATCAATCAGTTCAGGTTTGGTTACTCCCGTCATGAACACTTTTATAAGGATCGAAAAAGTGCTGGTAATGGCAGCTTATGGACAACTCACCATCCACATAACTCACCATCCACACAGCCCACCATCCACATAACTCACCATCCACACAGCCCACCATCCACATAACTCTCCTAAGTGTCAACATTTCCCAACTTTGACACGAGTAAAAGATTGTTGAACATCAGGCAGCTGAATCAGGAGTTAGGCGACAATCTCACACCCGTGAAATGAAAACAAAGTCGGGGTGAGAATGTTTGGTCACCGAGGGTTACGTCCCAGTCATCTCGCACTCGGAAAACCTCGTTAACAAGGCTTAATTACTGTACATATTTAAAGACAACAGCTGAGGCGCACTCGTACTTGACCTTCAATCTCCAACGAGGGGGGCCGGTGGTAGAAGCGGCCTTCTTGCCTCGCAAACAAGATGTCACGGGTTCGATTCCCGGGCCGGTGGAAGTTGTTTGGACATACTTCCTAGCCCCCATTAGTCCCTGTTCACCTAGCAGTAAAGTAGGTACCTGGTGTAAGTCGAAAGTTGCGAATTCGTATTCAGGGACAAGTTGTTGGAGCTTCCAATAACTTGATGACATAAAACCATTGACTCTTCAGGCTTCTACGCCCTTAACTCATGAGACATAAAGGCAAGCATGAACTTAGCATGCTTCCCTGTTGGGCGCTGTAAACGTTTCTGCTCTTCACCTTACACAAGGATGTAGGGGAGTGCCCAATAAAAAAAAAAATCTCCAGAGATAACATAAAGGAGCAAGAGGACAACTGATCAGAATAAGATAATGGATGTTTCCACTCGTATTGGAGACTAATACTCTGAGGAAGCTACAGGGAGAATGAGGCTACAGGGAGAATGAGGCTACAGGGAGAATGAGGCTACAGGGAGAATGAGGCTACAGGGAGAATGAGGCTACAGGGAGAATGAGGCTACAGGGAGAATGAGGCTACAGGGTGAGGCTACAGGGAGAATGAGGCTACAGGGAGAATGAGGCTACAGGGAGAATGAGGCTACAGGGAGAATGAGGCTACAGGGAGAATGAGGCTACAGGAGAATGAGGCTACAGGGAGAATGAGGCTACAGAGAATGACAAGGAGGCTATGAAGGGAGAATGAGGCTACAGGGAAGGGCTACAGGGAGAATGAGGCTACAGGGAGAATAGGCTACAGGAGGAGGCTAAGGAGAATGAGGCTACTGTAATGAATTACAAGAATGATACATAGGCTACAGGGTGAATACCATAAGAGGCGTCAATACACCTCATAAGAGAGCCGTACAATGGCCTCCATACCCTACGTCACCTGTCTCACTGAACACATTGCGATACTTCTCAAAGGCACACTACGTCTGCTTAGAGAGAGAGAGAGAGAGAGAGAGAGAGAGAGAGAGAGAGAGAGAGAGAGAGAGAGAGAGAGAGAGCACTGCGCCTCTTCACCACAGATAGATGATGCACCCAGGAAAAAAAAAAGACAAGATATAAATAAATGTTTGGTGGGCGGGTAAAATATCTTGTGTTTCTCCAACCTTCTGTCTCTATCTCTTATGTGTTTTTAGTTTTGCTACACTCGATGGACCACAATCATCTCCAGGTCATATACATTAAAACAAACATAAACAAACACATTATAAGGTCAGTCACCAACCAATGAAAACCAGAAGACTTCACGCTATATTCTGACAGTTTGTACATCCACGTGTTTATTTCATTCTCTTACAAATCCCACTAAAGAATGTCGAGTCGATAGTTTTAACTTTTTTATCACTTAATTCACAGTTGATCCCATATATTTGATAACAGTCACGAGTACACTGTGAGGGTACGAGGTGTAAAAAAAAAGCCTTTATCAAAACGTATATAAAGATAGTTTATCACCCAGATCAAATATCAACGCCATTATTATCAACTGTAATCAATATTTATAATGTGCCAACAACTTATAATGGCTGTCACGGGTTATTGCTGAACTATCACACGAAGTTGGTCAGTTTCCGCTAAACTTAGGAACTAATTATCATACAGATTATATACCTCAGTTATCACTGTCTTAGTGATAAATAAAAATGAAATAATGTGGAACAGGTGAGACAACCTCGGGTACCCCCCAGGAAGATGGATAATTTGCTCTCAACTATTAAGTACACTGTAAAGCCTGGCACTATGGTGTATATTGCTGAGAAAAATGAAATACTGAGAAATAGGTGAGGGATGATGGGTGAGGAGGAAGGGCACGAATATACCCTTCAAATACCATGAGCAAGGCTGACCCATTGGTCCAACACCTTTCACTAACACAAACTACGCACCAGCAGCCGCACCAACATTTCCCTCTGATTCATCTCTGACACACAAATGCTTTTATCAGTTCACAACCACAACTGCTAGGGAGAGGTGATTAACAGTCAGCTCACCTATGGTCGACCCTCGGAAAGAGAAAACCCTACAGACAACATCCGCTGGGTCTCTTCCGTGCCTAGATAAGACACACGCCTCTAGCATAATACCCATACATTCTCTGACGTCAAACACTTCTCTAATCAATACCTACATTTCGTGCTTCCTTCTCAGAACTACAGCCTCACTTCCGTTTCCTATTCGCATGTAAGAAAACAGAATTTGTTAAGATTCAAAATAATTTTTCTTCTACGGTAAAAGGTAAACAAAGTTCAGAAAGAATAAGGCAATAATCACCGCTATTATATGTATTACAATAATTATACACTATGTAAAACCAAAAGCAATTATACAGAGGCGGTGAGGTCTCGTGTTTCCCCCACCACACGTGTTACTGTTTGCACACGACGCCCGGCCGGGACCCAACTCTTCACCATTACGAGTCAGACTATATCGTCATTGGGATGTGAAACATGTTCGGGGTACACCGGCTGTCATACAAGGAATCTCTGCTATAACAAGTTAAGGTAAAACTAAACTAGGTTAGGTTAGGCAGAGTTACGGAATGTTATTATTTTGGTGTAACTCTCTCTCTCTCTCTCTCTCTCTCTCTCTCTCTCTCTCTCTCTCTCTCTCTCTCTTACAGAATCTCGTAAAGATGCGTGAACACTTGTAAACAACAACATCCTCACCTGTGGATGCCCTAAAAGAGAGAGGAACCACCTGAAGAATCTCTACCCCACATTGTTTCACCTAAAGAGTAACCATCCTAACACTAACCTAACCTAATGCTAACCTAACCTAATGCAAACCTAACCTAATCTCATCCCTTCAAATAGTGTTAAGGTGGTTAATCTTTAAGTGAAATAAACTGGTGTAGAGATTCGTCAGGTGATCCCAAAAAGCGTACCTGTACTGTAATTAATTATCTTCAAATTTACCTGTGTAATGTAAGCCTGCTATCCCATCCATCTACCTAGTGTAAGTAATCATGTTCCGGGCGCTTAAATCAACCTAATTTACGTAAGATCCCAGATGTAAACCTGAGCAGAGGGCTTCCTAGAACCTTCCTCCTCTGATGTGTACCCGGTTAGGTTAGGTTAGGTTGGGAGGCTGAGTCGTGCACCACCTCCATCACTCACACTCTCTCAAGCTCTCCATTCCATCATTCTCGACACACTGTTGTTCATACCAGCCACAACACACACACACACACACACACACACACACACACACACACACACACACACACACACACACACACACACACACACACACACACACACACACACACGTTACCTCCAATCAGTGATACTCAGAGCCTCCATAATAAAAGACCTGCTTGATGTCTTACTTCAGTGCACAACCATCGGAAGTGATTGAGGGCTCTTATTTCCCACCAGTAGGGAGGAGGGAGACTAACCCTGGGGTGATGATTTAACCCTTTGATGATGATGATGATTTAACCCTTTGATGATGATGATAATTTAACCCTTTGATGATGATGATGATTTAACCCTTTGATGATGATGATGATTTAACCCTTTGATGATGATGATTTAACCCTTTGATGATGATGATTTAACCCTTTGATGATGATGATTTAACCCTTTGATGATGATGATGATTTAACCCTTTGATGATGATGATTTAACCCTTTGATGATGACGATTTAACCCTTTGATGATGATGATGATTTAACCCTTTGATGATGATGATGATTTAACCCTTTGATGATGATGATTTAACCCTTTGATGATGATGATTTAACCCTTTGATGATGATGATTTAACCCTTTGATGATGATGATGATTTAACCCTTTGATGATGATGATTTAACCCTTTGATGATGACGATTTAACCCTTTGATGATGATGATTTAACCCTTTGATGATGAAGATTTAACTCGTCAAGCATTATTACTTAACCCTTTAAGGACTATTAGTTAACCCTTTAAGGATTATTATTTAACCCTTTAAACACTATTATTTAACCCTTTAAACACTATTATTTAACCCTTTAAACACTATTATTTAACCCTTTAAACACTATTATTTAACCCTTTAAACACTATTATTTAACCCTTTAAGCACTATTATTTAACCCTTTAAGCACTATTATTAAACCCTTTAAACACTATTATTTAACTCTTTAAACACTATTATTTAACCCTTTAAACACTATTATTTAACTCTTTAAACACTATTATTTAACCCTTTAAACACTATTATTTAACCCTTTAAGCACTATTATTTAACCCTTTAAGCACTATTATTTAACCCTTTAAGCACTATTATTTAACTCTTTAAACACTATTATTTAACCCTTTAAACACTATTATTTAACTCTTTAAACACTATTATTTAACTCTTTAAACACTATTATTTAACCCTTTAAACATTATTTAACCCTTTAAACACTATTATTTAACTCTTTAAACACTATTATTTAACTCTTTAAACACTATTATTTAACCCTTTAAACACTATTATTTAACCCTTTAAACACTATTATTTAAACCTTTAAGGACTTAAAGGGATAATCTTCTCTGTTACTGGTCAGAATACAACAGCGTGTATATTCGATGTATTGTATAAAACGATTGTGTATATTTTTCTCATCATCAAAGATAAATTGCCAAAGGTAACTCTACTGACCTCTGCGTTCACGCTGGTCATAATCGGTACTGGGAAAGGATTAGCTCAGCTAGTGGTTTAATCCATTTTTGGGAGAATTCCTTTGTTACAATATTCCTTGATCGCGGGTATGGTGTGTGCGTGCAGGTGGGCGTGTGAGGGGTGGGCGTGTGAGGGGTGGGCGTGTGAGAGGCGTGGGGGGGTGGGGGAGCGTGCGTACTAAGACTATATCATTTATGTATACTATTTAAAATAATGTACATCAATCCAAAACACGAACAACCCACCGGGGAAAAAATAACAAGGGAAAACGGACATCAAAAGTACAGAGTTTAGCGGCCTGGGTGTAGCGACGAGACCCACAACAAGGAGATGGTGTAGCCGTCCTGATGTAACGTGACAACCTCCACCACCACCACCATACGTCACCTATGTTTATTATTATCATTATTAACCTCTTCCTCCTCCTCTTCTTCCTACTCTTCCTCCTCCTCTTCTTCCTACACTTCCTCCTCCTCTTCTTCCTACTCCTCCTCCTCATCTTCTTCCTACCCCCCTCCTCATCTTCTTCCTCTCTTCCTCCTTTCCTCCTCCTCTTCTTCCTACTCTTCCTCCTCCTCTTCTTCCTACACTTCCTCCTCCTCTTCTTCCTACTCCTCCTCCTCATCTTCTTCCTACTCCTCCTCTTGTTCAAGTCATAGTGACACTTACCCTTGACCTGTACTCTAAACCTATTTGTTCCATGGGAGGCGGACAGGCAGTTAGTACCTATAGTATGTCTTAGGGAATGAGTTGCAAAATAAACAAACCCCGGACATTAGTTTGAGGACACACTGGAAGACGGTTAGAGACACCTGACCATATCCCATCCTCCTCTTAGCTTCAGTGGTCACTACATAATTATTCACGACGAGGTTTTCTACTTGTGACACCACCAAACAAATCAGATAAGTGAGACGTGTGGTATAGGGGACCCTGACCGTGAGGGGTGGCAGGCCTAGCAAGGAACACACACACACACACACACACACACACACACACACACACACACAGCCAGGTCAACTGTTGTATTGGCCCATACCAGCCCCCTCCCCTGAACCCTCCTCCCCACCGGAATATCAACATGTTCTCGCCAGAAGTTGCTGTTTCATTTAGGAAAGGAATGGAACCAGTGTTAAACAGAGGTGAACAGTGGTGAACGGTGCTTAAGTCAGTGAGAACAACTCAACAGTAACAGTCGTACCCGGGTTGACCTTCACGCAGTGAGGTCCCAGGTACCCAGTGATAGACCCAACAACCAGCGATGTGTTAATCTGTCTACGATAGGAAGGCCTGGGACCACACCTCACTCATATAACACCATCTGTGAGGGAATTACTACACCACGTCAGGCCCCTCATAACACCATCTGTGAGGGAATTACTACACCACGTGAGGCCCCTCATAACACCATCTGTGAGGGAATTACTATACCACGTCAGGCCCCTCATAACACCATATGTGAAGGAGTTATTACACCACGTGAGGCCCTCATAACACCATCATGTGAGGGAATTACTACACCACGTGAGGCCCCTCATAACACCATTTGTGAGGGAATTACTACACCACGTGAGGCCCTCATAACACCATCTGTGAGGGAATTACTACACCACGTGAGGCCTCATACTCTGTGAGGGAATTACTACACCATAACACCATCTGTGAGGGAATTACTACACCACGTGAGGCCCCTCATAACACCATCTGTGAGGGAATTACTACACCACGTGAGGTCCCTCATAACACCATCTGTGAGGGAACACTACACCACGTCCACATAACACCATCTGTGAGGGATTTACTACACCACGTGAGGCCCCTCATAACACCATCTGTGAGGGAATTACTACACCACGTGAGGCCCCTCATAACACCATCTGTGAGGGAATTACTAACCACGTGAGGCTACACCTTCATAACACCATCTGTGAGGGAATTACTACACCACGTGAGGCCCCTCATAACACCATCTGTGAGGGAATTACTACACCACGTGAGGCCCCTCATAACACCATCTGTGAGGGAACTACTACACCACGTGAGGTCCCTCCTAACACCATCTGGGAGGGAGTTACTACACTACGTTTTTGCTGTTCAACACCTACAATAATCTGTATGTTCACTGTATGTTCCTTTACCTTTCTCTAATGAAGGCTTTTGTTAAACCACCAATGTATGTAATAAGTCATTTATGTCCAATGTATATTTTCAGCCTTCGGGCTGCAGAACTTTTTCAATAAACCGTCAATTATTATTACACACACACACACACACACACACACACACACACACACACACACACACACACACACACACACACACACACACACACACACACACACACACACACACACACACACACACACACACACACACACACACACACACACACACACACACACACACACACACACACACACACACCGTATTAGCCCAATCATGGCTCTCTTCACCTTTCACCCCACATCCTAACTTATGGCTAACTGGCCCTGGTTTCTGATTGACAGCCCTGAACGACAGCCTTGAAAGATAGCCCTGAACGATAGCAACCTCATAATCTGGTGACACGAATAATGGTCAGTTCTACGCGTGGTAAAGTGGCTGGTGAAACACTAACATCATCATATTTCACATGAGCTGCATTGAACTATTCCAGGAACGTATTTTTTATCTATTAGTCTCAAACAAAAATTAATATTAATAATTTTTCAACATCCACTTCAAAGGTTGACAATTACGCGAACATAATTTTCATAGAATTTCCTAATACAAAAAATTCAAGCCTATTTTACTAAAAATACAAAAAAATAAATACAAAATTCCACTGAAATATATTATGCAAAATACGTATCATAACTCGCTCCATAAATTATGTTCAGGATTTTATGTGAGACAATATGACGAAGGATTTTGACAACCCTACCGAGACAACAGGAGTCAGTGTTCAACTTGAAATTCATCGACTTCTCCGTAACGAAAATTTTTGCGGTGTTATTTAACTCAAAGAAAATATTTAATCCTAGAAGAAAAAACATAAAATGCTTTATAAACAATGGTACTCAAGGCGACATCCAGTGCGTGTTTACAAAATTAATACCATTGATGTTTGTGGTAGCAGGCCTTGGGGGGGGGGGGGTATACATCCAGTACACGAGCAGGCTTCCCACACTCACTGGAATATATGTTCTCCACAGTGGCTAGTATAGATATAATGATCACTATACTAACTGTTACATTCAATCAGTTCAAAATTTGGCAGTGTATAGAACAGAACCTAACCTGAGCCACTTGTCACACCACCACGGGTCCTGGGTCGAGCTGTACTTGGGTTCCAATTCTGTATTTATCAAGTCAGAACATTTATATAACACAAGAGGATTCAATGACAAGTGTAGTTCCCCAATCTCCAGCTTTTAAGAATAATGATTGGACTTGATTGGTTAATTTTACTCATCATCAACACTGACTGCTCCCCTACACTCATTTAATACTTTATGTTATGTTATTACGCACCATCTTGTGCTTTATTAACAGGTAAGGGATAATATTTACCTCACACGACTACAGGTGAGTTAATAAAGATAATATCAACCCGATTATTATCATTAGTTTCTCAAATTTGTGAATAAACCCATAAAGATTAACCTAACCTAGACTAACCTAACCTAACCTAACCTAGACTAACCTAACCTAGCCTAACCTAGACTAACCTAACCTAACCTAACCTAGACTAGCCTAACCTAACCCGTAGCAAGTTCTTCTCAGGTAATCTCAATAAAAGGATGAAGTCACAGAAACTCGTCCCATATATTATAATGACCCCGTGTCTGAACCATAATGGACGACCGTAGACGATAATACAGAAGACATACAAAAGGTAATGGCGGAAACGAGATACGAGCCTAATACGCCATTAACTCTACATACAGCTACATTAAAGACTCTCAGCTACCTTAAAGACTCTCAGCTATACCTTAAAGACTCTCAGCTACCTTAAAGACTCTCAGCTATACCTTAAAGACTCTCAGCTACCTTAAAGACTCTCAGCCACCTTAAAGACTCTCAGCCAAAGATTCTCAGCCACCTTAAAGACTCTCAACTATACCTTAAAGACTCTCAGCTACCTTAAAGACTCTCAGCTACCTTAAAGACTCTCAGCCATCTTAAAGACTCTCAGCTATACCTTAAAGACTCTCAGCTACCTTAAAGACTCTCAGCTATACCTTAAAGACTCTCAGCTATACCTTAAAGACTCTCTAAAATTATCGAATATTTGTGTATATTTTCTGTGAAGACGATTTTCATGATTATAAAAATCAAATTATAAATTACAAATCGTTCACAAATATCTCGTGTTGATATTGTAGTGTTGACCATATAACATGTTTTAAATGACTCTCTCTCTCTCTCTCTCTCTCTCTCTCTCTCTCTCTCTCTCACAATTCCTCACGATCTCTTGTAATTTATCTGACCACAGCCTCCCCACACACAGATGACCTATATACTCCAGCAGGTGCACCTTTAATCAGCCTTTCCACACCTCCATCAGTCACTACTACTACTGGTGAACGCTTCCCACAGCCCATCAACTCTTCCACAACTCGATCAAACCTCAATCTTCTCCCCTTCGTTCCATATTTCTCAATCCGTTGCTTAATCAATCTCTAATCTTACCTAACCCAACCCAACCTAAGCTAACCTGGTCCAATATAACCTAACCTAACCTAAGCCAAGCCAACCTGACCCAGCTTAACCTGACAGACAAAGTATAATCTTGCCTGTTTCCCTGTAGTCAACTAAGTCATGTCTCTCCACTAACCTAACCTGACCTCTAAGGCTCCGTGTGTGTAATCTTCTCCTCTGAGTCCCAATCGTCGTCACAATCATTTCGTCTGACCCAAAAGTCCTTCTGCCATCTGTTCGCTAATCGATGCTTGGGGTGTGACGTCACTGGAGGAGCTGGCGTGGTGCTTGGCAGTGAATCAGGAGGGTGATGAAGTGCCACTATGAGGAGCACCACCGCCCGCCCGCCCTCCTCACACTCAGCCCCGGGGCCTTAGGGTGTAGCAGTGCCACCCAGCAGTGCCACCCAGTCAGCTCGCGCCACCCATCGTACAAGCACCCCAATTATCTTAAACAAAATCCCAGTCTATGAATATCACTGTGTTGTGTGCACCTCGCCGCCCACTGCTCCACTTAACTATATTCTGCCCCCTATGTAACCTTCCACACACACACACACACACACACACACACACACACACACACACACACACACACACACACACACACACACACACACACACACACACACACACACACACACACACACACACAAATAATCAGACCACTAGTTCGAATGGTGGTTCAGGTCGAGTCTGTCCCTTTTGTGGGGATGGGATTTCACTCCATTTACGTAAGTCCTGGGCGAGTGGTGGTGGTGGTTGTTGTTGTTGGTAGTGGTGGTGGTAGAAGTGGTGGTAGTTGGTGTGGTGGTTGCTGGTGAGTGGTTGTGAGTGGCGGTGTTGGTGGAGGATGAGATGGTGGTGGTTGGTGAGTAGTGGTGGAGGTGGTGGTGGTGGTAGTAGCCTTGGTGTCTTGCTTCTAGTCTCACATGACACCTACACTCCCGCCACCATAAAAACTCAACCGTGTCTCACCTCACCTCACCTCACCTCATTAACCCATCACAAGCCTCATTAACATCACCTCATCACCGATATGGATACGAAGGATGTCTCAATTATATAAGGTGATGTCATCATACAGACCCACATTAATACAGTTCAATCAACACATATCAGAGTGTCATTGTACCTCCCTCCTGCCTACCTCCTCCTGCTGTTCCTACCTACCTCCTGCTCCTACCTCCATCCTCCTCCTACCTCCTTCTACAAGCCAGCTTAATCACCACATGACATTCTTTCACCATTTAGCTACAGAGAGGTTCCCGTAGCAGCCCTCAACAAAGGTAAGTCAGTCAACCAATCAACGTCAGGCTACTGTAGTTATCCAATGTAAACTTGAGGATTTATTGACCTTCAAGGTGAGGGTGTGACGATAACGACCCGTGTACAGGACGACCATACTAGCCAAGAGTAATGTTACTGAGAGGAAAGTGATGAGAGTATGTCAGGTTACTACAGAAGGGGTCCTCCACCACAGTATAGTACTGTCTCGCTGCTACCACCACCACCACCACTACTACTACTACTTTTTTTTTTTAACGTGGCCTCCAGCCTCCCCCAATAGCCACACCTTCGCCGCCATTTTATTACCTTAATATTAAATATCCTAATACATAAATAGCTATCCTATCTGTGTTGGATTAGTTGAGCCGCAGATCTATGCGGCATTCAGTGACTGTTGCCTCATAGTTAATATCTGCAGCTGTTGTCGGCATTGGGGCAGAAGCTCTCGTTCCCCTGAGGCAGAGCAAAGCCGACCGAAGGAGAGAGAAAGACAGTCGACATCTCATCCAGGCTGTAACATAACTTCTGGGCTGCTGCTTCTGTTCGGAGATCACCTCCGCGAGTCTGGCGTAGAAACATCTTGCACTTGGTCCCATCCCACCAGAGGTTGTGAACGTTAGAGGAGTGAAGCTGCCTTGATCAACGTTTTGAATTCTCTCCCCATATGCCCTTATCTTGTCGTTCTCGTTCCTCTTGTGTGCAGCATCGAGAGCTAGGTCACGGTGACATGCGGCCATGGGATCAAAAATCCTGATGTCGAAGAAAGCTCGCTGTCCCCGCGTCCAGAATCCTCGAGCACTGACGTCAACACGGGCTTCGTTAGATGCGTTTGAAGTCCTATGTTGGAAGATCTCACCGTCCAAAGGAAGGAGGGTCGGTTCTACCATGACATCCCGGCAGATTTCCTTCAACATATTTGCTGTGAGGTCCCTTACCTCGTCATGCCTCATGCATATGAAGCCCCCTTTCTTGCACACCATGGCGTGATCGACGTCATAGGAAGAGCCACACACGCATTGGGAGGGCAAACCTTCTACTGGCCAACCATACCTTAGAGCAATGGCATCTGTAAATTCTTGTTTATTGAGACTGAAATCATTTGCCCGTATCGGTAACGTAGTTAACCAGTTCGAGGCGCCCACCTCCTGCGCTATAGCTTTTTTTTTTTCAAACTCTCTGGTATTTGCAGCAATAGTTGCTGCAACTTGTCACTTTGGCCGCGCTGTCGTTCTGTCGTAATGGACCTTCGGATCTTGTTTACGTCACTGGTATCCACCTCCTCTATTGCGTTCTGAGCTATTATGTGGTCCGTGAGCTTAACTGAGTTTTGATGCTCAGTGGCAGCAATCTCCTCTGGATTGGTTAGTCCCATTCCTCCCAGTCTCGGTGGTAGTGCAAGGAGTGATCTTTCTGCTGGGGTTAGGTGAGGGTGTTTCACTAATTTGGGAATGAAATTGACGCTGATAGCTTCTTCCAGGGGGTGGAGGAGGGGTCCGATATCAGGGACAGTGCGCATCAGGTAGTTCCAGCGATGCTTGACTCCATGGGTGAATGCTGCAAAAGCAGCATGTGGCTCTGTGTTAGCAATCCCAGAAAGAGCTTGGATTTCCATAACCCACTCATTCACCTTTCCCACTATGTACTCGGTCTTGAAGTCCGTCGTGCCGATTACTGCGCCAAGGTGTCTTTGGCCATCCTTTGTTATTTTGACCTCACTTCCACCGAACACCTTCATTGCCCGTTCATAATGTTCTGGCTTCACGATGAGGAAGGACTTGCTGGCATTTGGGTGGTACCCTATTTGTGGACCTCGCGATGTTACCAGTCCCACCACTTTTTGATGTCCTCCACTTTTCCCGCTCCTGTAAGGCCATCAGCGTACGCCACTTGTTTGACCTCGGTTGTTTCAAATTATATTTCGTGTTGGAGCACTGATAGGCCTATTGCGTACATTGCCATTGCAACAATTGCAACAGGGTCCCTCTGTGTTGTTCCCTCGGTTGACTGTAAGATGGTATCACCTCTTAGCGCCTTGTTGTTTACTAAATAGAGGTCTGGTGGATTCCTATATGAGTTTTCAACATACATTGCAAAGCTTGGACACTTGATCTTCATGTTATGCAGTGCGGCCTTGAGGTTAAGTATGTTGAATGCGTTTGAAGCGTCGACCAGGAGAACGGCCTCACAATCGCGCTGCTCAAATATCGTTCTCATGGCGTGAATGACAGCTTCCCCTCCAGCTTGTTGGCCAGCACAAACTTGCAGGTTCCCTGCTGCTGCCCTGACATCGTCCTTTACTACCTCTGCGAGAGATCTTACCGCCAAAGACACTTCTCCCACACGCATTTTGTTTTCAAACTTTCTTGCAACGTCTACTACTACTTTTTTTTTAAATGTGGCCTCCAGCCTCCCCCAATAGCCACACCTTCGCCGCCATTTTATTTCATTAATACTACTACTACCCACCACCACTACTACTACCCACCACTACCACCCACCACGACTACTACCACTACTACCAACCATCACCAATATTACCAACCACCATCACCACCACTACTACCATTCTCAACAAGACCGTATATATATTTCCCCTCTCACTTAATTCACAACAAAACCATGAACACATAGCCGCCCAGTTAAGTCTACGGAGAGGTGTTGGGAGGAATACAGAACAGGTAATATTACACCTCTGGGAAAGTTGGATTATGTGGTCAATGTTAACGTGAGTGTGGGCGTTGTGGGGAAATGTGTTGGGTGGGCGTGAGTGAGTGTGGGCGTCGTGGAGGAGTGTGGGCGTGAGTGAGTGTGGGCGTCGTGGAGGAGTGAGTGTGAGCGTGAGTGAGTGTGGGCGTGAGTAAGTGTGGGAGTCATGTAGGAGTGTGGGCGTGGAGGAGGAGTGTGTTGGATGAGTGTGGGCGTAAGTGTGGAGGAGTGTTGGCGTGAGTGAGTGTGGGCGTGGAGGAGTGTGGGCGTGGAGAAGTGTGGGAGTGGAGGAGTTTGGGCGTGGAGAAGTGCAGGCGTGGAGTGCAGGCATGGAGGAGTGCAGGCGTGGAGGAGTGTGGGCGTGGAGGAGTGCAGGCGTGGAGGAGTGTGGGCGTGGAGGAGTGTATCGGATGACTGTAGGTTGTCCTTCACATAAATGACTACCAACAGAGCCGCCGTTTTTTAACCTCACGAGACAGTATCCGGTCTGAGAGTTGACTGTATCAAGTAAACTGATAATGAATTAAAATTACGAAGCACAGAAGATAATCTATTTTAAGGGTCTAGATAACAACTCTCTCCGGGATAGAAAACTAAAATGATAAGCTTTTAAAATAAGTAAAGTGGAGTCAATAATGTTATCGGGGTTGTTATTTTTACCAGGACGTGTTATCATTTCCCTGGATGATTTAGATAGTTACAGGCTGGGAGTTAGGTACTGACCCTGGGATATGACAGGTAGGTAGTATAACCCCGGTTTATCTACAAGGACTGTATCACTTTATAGTAACTCAAACCTCAGTATTAGTTTCTATTATACAATCTCACATATAGTTGTTGTAACCTAACCAGATCAAACCTGACCTTGACGCGTGTCACCTGTACATCAACACACTTCTATCCCAGAAACATGTCCTAACACCTGCATGACACCCTGACACCCACTCAACGCACCTGAAGAGCCAGATACAGGTACACCCACTTAACACACCTGAAGAGCCAGATACAGGTACACCCACTTAACACACCTGAAGAGACAGATACAGGTACACCCACTTAACACACCTGAAGAGACAGATACAGGTACACCCACACAACACACCTGAAGAGACAGATACAGGTACACCTACACCACAACACACCTGAAGACAATGACACAGATGACAGTGAGAAGCCAGGGCGTGAGGTGAGCAGGTGTAGGTGAGGTGGGCAGTTGTGGGTGAGGTGGGCAGGTGTGGGTGAGGTGGGCAGGTGTAGGTGAGGTGAGCAGGTGTAGGTGAGGTGAGCAGGTGTGGGTGAGGTGAGCTACATGCAGGAAACACGTGAAAGCAGAGGGTGTCCTCCTGGGTCCCTGCCTCACCTCCACACACCAGGAGACAATAAACAAAATAAAGACATTAACATAAAGAAATGACTATGGAGAGTAGTTAACACACAGTAGGTTAAGAGAGACAATCACCGGTGTATCTGAACAACTCAATCAGTATCAATAAACACTAAAGTTCTGATTAATTATCGTAAGTTCAACCTCCTAGACTTTGGACTCAGATACTTCAACGTGATATTCTGTACTTGGTTTGGTGAAGAAAAATAGAAATGTGAAGTTATACCGAGGACAAGATGATGGTACACAGCTGGATGAACGAGAAGATCAGTACATATCATAATCCTCTTCATATCAAACATTTATAACATTATTCGCTGTTATTCACCCATCAGTTTTTACTAAGACTGTCTGAATATTGTATTACCGCCTTTCGTTATATAAATACAGACATACATATCCCAACATGCCCCCTCCACGGTGCAGGCGGTATATAAACAAAAATGTCTTATAAAATGATAGAGCAGGCCGGGGCGAGCAGGCCGAGCGCAATACTCCACCACCACCTCCCTCCTCCTTGTAAGGGCTCGACGTCAACACCTCCCCCATCACCCAGCCTCCACAAACACAAACGGATTCTCCCATTTAAATCTAGCTGGACATAACTAAATTTTAGTGACGACTTTTTAAAGTGAGGCGCGCATTGCGTCACCCCCAGTTTACGTCAGTCACAGGTGAAGGTCACAGTTAAGCCCGGACTTATATAAACTACCGTAAAAACTTCTCTTGTTCGTATATAATATTTTATATACTACTACTACACTGGCCGCGGCGAGGAGGGACACACCACACTCCTCTCTCACTACGTCATATATTCCAGTAAAATAAGTATAATATATTATTTTAACTGCTATTCATTGTTCAGAACGCTGTGTGTGTGTGTGTGATGTTTTCAGGTCATGTCAGGGTGTTCAAAGTTCACACTATTATTGTTCTAGTAACCAGAGAGTGCCAGTGTGTATGTCACCCTATAAAACCAACATACACCAACTTCAATCTTTGTACACTTTTGTTAGGTTAGGTTAGATACTGTAAATATCTTTATACAAACACACAAAGGTTCTAAAACAGCATCGTACGAACACTGAACCCTTACTTAACCTCTTAATGAAATATACACCTAACCTAACTTACCATCCCTCCCACCACAACTTGGGGGAACAGTACTGTATCACGGACACTGTTGTTGGCCGCGAGAAAACTGATAGCCAATCTACAAAGAAAACACACACACACACACACACACACACACACACACACACACACAGAAAACTTAAAATATCCCAATACTGTTACCATGAGGAAAATATTTCAATACAAAACCATTTTCTCAAGTATTCCTCAATAATAAAATACACAAACGTCATCCACAACCTAATGTTCACGTAGATGACTTTGTAGTTTCTTAAATATATTTGAGAAACCTGTCAAATACTTACGCTAATTTTACTACACTTATCGGGACATCAGTGGAAGCCTCAGTAAGTATTTGTGCTAATACAGTCATATACATTTGAGCTTATTGTTATTATAATTATTATTATTATTATTATTATTATTATTATTATTATTATTATTATTATTATTATTATTATTATTATAGTTATTTTTGTTATTATTATCATTTTAGTAGTAGTCGTAGGGCATACATTAAATCGATTTACGGGAATATATTACACATCTAAAGGCATACATAGATCTAAGGAAACAGGTCTAAGAACATACATTGCATATTGTACATCTACGGGCATACACTACATGAATCTAAGGGCATAAAAGGAATGGCGTAAGAACGTGCTCTACTGTACTCCCCACAAGCTACAGCAGCGTGGACGAGCGAGGACGTGAGCGGAGTTGGCGCCAACACGCTGACGTCATGCCCCCATCATCACTACGCAACCACCGCGTCACTGTTGCACACGAGACCACGACCAGCTTGTCTTCACTCATTCTGATGTATAACAAGTCTTTATCCTTTTCCAAATATAACAACGGGAGTAATGGTGTCTTTTATAATCTCATCGACACAAATAAGAGAGTAGAATGGTGGTGAGAGACAGAGAGAGAGAGATAGAGAGGAGTAATGCAGAGAGGATGCGCACGACCCGATCAGAAGGTGGAGTGAGTAACTAGGCGCCTTGTCTCCCTCACTCCTTCAATACGTTATCATAATTCATACTCTGTACCGACAAGAACACTGAAATATATCCTCAATTCGCTGTGCTTCTCGTTAATAAAAAATGTATGAGGGAACAAAATAATAAAAGGACAATTGTGATTAACTTAAAGTAATGTACAGGCGTATTTTCTACCTCAGAGCCTCGTTTAAAACATATACTGCACATTTGCACAATAACAAATATTAAGGTGTTCACATACCAGTAAAAATATCACTTCTGTTGAAAGTCATCGATGAAACAACTCCCACAAACAAAGAAAACTGACTCACATACACACAGACAACTTAGTATTGGAATGTAAGCGTAGCAAATACTGTACAGCTCAACGTCAGATGAAAGAGGAAAAAATTGCTTCTATGGATTAATTCTACATCAATGTCTCGGTACTGAGGAACATTAAACAAGACATAAGTGGATAATACAGCAGTGGCCAGAGAGAGAGAGAGAGAGTTGTGTTAGGAGCAAGCGAGGAGACGACGGGAGGAGAGGAGAGCAGACACACACTGCACACGGCACACCACACTTCAACTTCCCCGCGGTTACCTGACTGACATTCACCTGTTTTATGGTAAAAATAATCACATCAAACGTTCAGAATTAATGTGATCAGCAACTTTGAGGAATATTATTAGCTCCCCTAAGATTAGATTCTTTGTTGACGTAAATTACATTAGCGCATAATTTAACTCCAAGTTGTATACCAGTTTCTTATGTTTATTAAACTTGACAAGTAAATAAAAAGAAAATAAACTAGCATTCAAAACACAAATATAAGCAATCTCCTACTGAGATATATGTGACGAGGATAAATTATTACCATTTCTCATCATTGAGGGAGAGTGTGTGGGGGGTTGAGGGAGAGTGTGTGGGGTGTGAAGGGGAGAGAGTGAGTGGGGTTGAGGGGACAGTGAATGGGGTGTGAAGGGGAGAGGTGTGGGGGTGTGAAGGGAGAGGAGGAGGGGGTTGAGGGACAGGAGGCAGGTTGAGGGAGAGTGTGTGGGGTGTGAAGGGGAGAGAGTGAGTGGGGTTGAGGGGACAGTGAATGGGGTGTGAAGGGGAGAGGGTGAGGGGTTGAGGGGACAGGAGGGGCTGAGGGAGAGCGTGGGGGTGTGGAAGGGAGAGAGTGAGGGGTTGAGGGGACAGGAATGGGGTGTGAAGGGAGAGGGGTGAGGGGGTTGAGGGGACAGTGAGTGGGGCTGAGGGAGAGGTGGTGGGTGGTGAAGGGGAGAGAGTGAGGGGTTGAGGGGACAGTGAATGGGGTGTGAAGGGAGAGGGTGAGGGGTTGAGGGGACAGTGAGTGGGGGTTGAGGGGAGGTGGGGGTGTGAAGGGGAGAGAGTGAGTGGGGTTGAGGGGACAGTGAGTGGGGTTGAGGGGAGAGTGTGTGTGGTGTGAAGGGGAGAGAGTGAGTGGGGTTGAGGAGGAGTGAATAACCAACAAGTACCGTGTGATCCGTGACGTTATCTTACATAAAACGAGTACATCCTCACACTAATATAGCACCGTCTCCCTGTGTGCTGGAGTACAGTACTCTCCTAGTTATATTACACACACACACACACGTAAATAAAGCTCAGACACTTGTACTCCTGGATTATTTATTATTATTATTATTATTATTATTATTATTATTATTAGTAGTAGTAGTAGTAGTAGTAGTAGTAGTAGTAGTAGTAGTAGTAGTAGTAGTAGTAGTAGTAGTAGTAGTAGTAGTAGTAGTAGGAGTACAGTAATAATAACACTAAAAAATATAATACACTACATAAACATATCCCCGATCCTGCCTCTCCAGTTAATGTTTACGGAAACACCACCAAAGAAAATGGCCGCCAAATCGTCAATCTTAACCTTGCGTCAAATATAAAACGAAAGAAATAGTTAAGATACTGAAGCACCTTAAAGAAAAACAAAATAAACAGACAGACATGCCAAGGGAAATCTTATACGAACGATCCCTTGCTCTTTCACCATCAGAGACAATAGACGGAAGTAACCACAGGGACACAATAAATGACACAACAGACAGACAGAGGAGCATCAACAGCAGCGGCCTCGACCACACACACGACAATAAACCCGCCCAGGTACTCGAGGGAGGACCTGTAAAATCAATATACAAGTCTTAAAGCATGGGCCAGCCTAACGTGGGTGTGGAGGCTGTGTGGATCATTGTTGGATGCTGTGTGGATCATTGTTGGATGATGTGTGGATCATTGTTGGATGCTGTGTGGATCATTGTTGGATGCTGTGTGGATCATTATTGGATGCTGTGTGGATTATTGTTGGATGCTGTGTGGATCATTGTTGGATGCTGTGTGGATCATTGTTGGATGCTGTGTGGATCATTGTTGGAGGCTGTGTGGATCATTGTTGGATGCTGTGTGGATCATTGTTGGAAGCTGTGTGGATTATTGTTGGAAGCTGTGTGGATCATTGTTGGATGCTGTGTGGATCATTGTTGGATGATGTGTGGATCATTGTTGGAGGCTGTGTGGATCATTGTTGGAGGCTGTGTGGATCATTGTTGGATGCTGTGTGGATCATTGTTGGAAGCTATGTGGATAACTATGTATGGATGAGAGTGTAAGCTATATAAAAGGTAGAGACTGTATAAATCACTGTGTGGATGAAGGTGGAAGCTGTGTGGATCAACGCGAATCCACATGAACCACCATAAGACACAGCTAGGGTTCACGAGTCGATCCACGGCACCACATCCTACAAGAACGGGACGAGCCAGAAATATGAGCCCAGAGAGGGTACCAAGACGCTTTGTAATTCATGAGTCGCTTCTGTGGGACTGTATACATGGTGTTGGACAAACTGAACAATGAGAACATGAGATGAAGAAAACATTATATTATTAAGACATTTTCCTTATGGTAACGTAACAATCGGTTGAGACTTATACAGTATACCAGCGGCAACAATGGGATGGTTATGTATTACCAGGAGCAGTTAAAGGATAGTTATGTATTACCAGGAGCAGTTAAAGGATAGTTATATATTACCAGGAGCAGTTAAAGGATAGTTATGTATTACCAGGAGCAGTTAAAGGATAGTTTTGTATTACCAGGAGCAGTTAAAGGATAGTTATGTATTACCAGGAGCAGTTAAAGGATAGTTATACATTACCAGGAGCAGTTAAAGGATAGTTTTGTATTACCAGGAGCAGTTAAAGGATAGTTATACATTACCAGGAGCAGTTAAAGGATAGTTATACATTACCAGGAGCAGTTAAAGGATAGTTATACATTACCAGGAGCAGTTAAAGGATAGTTATGCATTACCAGGAGCAGTTAAAGGATAGTTATGTATTACCAGGAGCAGTTAAAGGATAATTATGTATTACCAGGAGCAGTTAAGGGATAGTTATATATATTACCGGGGAGCAGTTAAAGGATAGTTATGTATTACCAGGAGCAGTTAAAGGATAGTTATATATTACCAGGAGCAGTTAAAGGATAGTTATGTATTACCAGGAGCAGTTAAAGGATAGTTATGCATTACCAGGAGCAGTTAAAGGATAGTTATATATTACCAGGAGCAGTTAAAGGATAATTATGTATTACCAGGAGCAGTTAAAGGATAGTTATGCATTACCAGGAGCAGTTAAAGGATAGTTATGCATTACCAGGAGCAGTTAAAGGATAGTTATGTATTACCAGGAGCAGTTAAAGGATAGTTATGTATTACTAGGAGCAGTTAAAGGATAGTTATGTATTACTAGGAGCAGTTAAAGGATAGTTATGTATTACCAGGAGCAGTTAAAGGATAGTTATGTATTACCAGGAGCAGTTAAAGGATAGTTATGTATTACTAGGAGCAGTTAAAGGATAGTTATGTATTACCAGGAGCAGTTAAAGGATAGTTATATATATTACCAGGAGCAGTTAAAGGATAGTTATATATTACCAAGAGCAGTTAAGGATAGTTATGTATTACCAGGAGCAGTTAAAGGATAGTTATGTATTACCAGGAGCAGTTAAAGGATAGTTATGTATTACCAGGAGCAGTTAAAGGATAGTTATACATTACCAGGAGCAGTTAAAGGATAGTTTTGTATTACCAGGAGCAGTTAAAGGATAATTATGTATTACCAGGAGCAGTTAAAGGATAGTTATGTATTACAAGGAGCAGTTAAAGGATAGTTATATATTACCAGGAGCAGTTAAAGGATAGTTATGTATTACCAGGAGCAGTTAAAGGATAGTTATGCATTACCAGGAGCAGTTAAAGGATAGTTATATATTACCAGGAGCAGTTAAAGGATGGTTATACATTACCAGGAGCAGTTAAAGGATGGTTTTGTATTACCAGGAGCAGTTAAGGATAGTTATACATTACCAGGAGCAGTTAAGGATAGTTATGTATTACCAGGGGCAGTTAAAAGGATAGTTATGTATTACCAGGAGCAGTTAAAGGATAGTTATGTATTTGCAGGGCAGTTAAAGGATAGTTATACATTACCGGGAGCAGTTAAAGGATAGTTTTTACAGTATTACAGGGCAGTTAAGGATAGTTATACATTACCAGGAGACGGTTAAAGGATAGTTTTTGTATACCAGGGCGGTTAAAGGATAGTTATACATTACCAGGGCAGTTCGAGGATAGTTATGTATTACAGGAGCAGTTAAAGGATAGTTATGTATTACTGGGAGCAGTTAAGGATAGTTATACATTACCAGAACAGTTAAAGGATAGTTTTGTGTATTACTTGCAGGAGCAGTTAAAGGATAGTTATATATTACCAGGAGCAGTTAAGGATAGTTATGTATTACCAGGAGTTATAGTTATTACCATTACCAGGAGCAGTTAAAGGATAGTTATATATTACCAGGAGCAGTTAAAGGATAGTTATGCATTACCAGGAGCAGGGAGCAGTTAAAGGATAGTTATGTATTACTAGGAGCAGTTAAAGGATAGTTATGTATTACCAGGAGCAGTTAAAGGATAGTTATGTATTACCAGGAGCAGTTAAAGGATAGTTATGTATTACCAGGAGCAGTTAAAGGATAGTTATGTATTACCAGGAGCAGTTAAAGGATAGTTATGTATTACCAGGAGCAGTTAAAGGATAGTTATGCATTACCAGGAGCAGTTAAAGGATAGTTATGTATTACCAGGAGCAGTTAAAGGATAGTTATGCATTACCAGGAGCAGTTAAAGGATAGTTATGTATTACCAGGAGCAGTTAAAGGATAGTTATGTATTACCAAGAGCAGTTAAAGGATAGTTATGCATTATCAGGAGCAGTTAAAGGATAGTTATGTATTACCAGGAGCAGTTAAAGGATAGTTATGCATTACCAGGAGCAGTTAAAGGATAGTTATGTATTACCAAGAGCAGTTAAAGGATAGTTATGCATTACCAGGAGCAGTTAAAGGTGAAAGAGTGATGTTTATAGCCTAATGTAAACACGGAACTCATGTGAAAATAAACTAACACTCAGACATACAACTACTTCCTCCTAACTCTCGCCTTAAGATAAACTGAGAGGTGATAAACTTCTTCTCAGAGGCGGATGACTCAAAGGTGATGGTGAAGTTTCTGACGGAAATCTTCACCGGTCAAGTTTGTGCTGTGAAGTCTTCCCGCGTGACCACCACACCTCTTGCTGGGGTGTATACGGTGCAGGACTGTTTGTGTTTATAGCTAATTTATGCTATACATGTGTCCCTTTAAACCACACCTGACACCTGAACTACATCTGTGTTGCCTAATTTGCATGTAACATATAAAATTACTAATTACATGAATATTACCACACCAACATCCACTGACCCCACCACACCTACATCCACTGACGCTACCACATCTACATCCACTGATAGTATTGTCCCTTCACAAGCTTCAACTGACCCTGACACTAACGATGGTACACCTACTTAGCAGAACAAGTCCAAGAGCATAATTAAACACATATTGACGAAGAGTTTAAGGACAGTCTACTGTAGATGAAGTGCTAAAACAAAAAGATAAATTTACAAAAGGAAAGCACTCACGACCTCCCTGTTTATCCACACTTATCAACTTCATTATCGTTATGATGGTACAAAATTCTTTATCGAGCTTGGGATACTGTTGACACGAGCACAACAATACGGGGTATCAGTAGAGCTACGTCAACACTCAGGAGGGCAAGGCCGGTGCAGCGTCAGGAAGGTGTTGGAGTGTAAATGTTTTCATGATAACAAAAGCTGACATCTGGAAGGACACGCTTAGTACAGCACCCCTGACACCCCCCCCCCACACACACACATTCCCACACCCCCTACCACCACCATTACCCCCACCACCACCCCCACTTCCCACCACCACCCCCATCACCACCCTCACCAGCCCCATCCCCACCTCCAACACACCACCACTCCCCGCCACCACCTCATCCACCATGTACAGAACACGTACCACGTATCCGACTATCTCTCCTCCTTCACCCCCCCGTATCCGGTGCTACATCTCCCCATCCCCCCCGCCTCAACCTCCCCCTCCGCAGTAGAGGTGTCACGTTGCCCTCCACCTCTCGATATTGAAACACTTCATTTATCCGGACACACACATAAGATGAACAATAACAACACTGACATGGTTAAGCCAAGCAGGGGCCTGAACCCTCTTAGTCGCGCCTCATATATCGTGTGTATTTATCTCAAGTAATTATTATATAGAATTTAGTATCATATGAATTAAAACATATATATCACTCTCCCTTCTGCCGTGTTCATGTGCCACTGTTTGCCTCTTGGCCACCCCGCCTGGCTAGTAATTTATGGCCAATCGTCTTGAGTGTTCGTCGACAGTGACAAGGGTGAGGAGGAAGGGAGAAAGGAATAAGGCAAAGAGGTGGAGAAAAAAGAACGGAGAGTCAGCTAATACAAACAGAAGGATGAGGGAAAGAAAAGAACAATTACAATACAACATATGAAAGGGTAGGAGGACGGAACCCTTCCCTGCCCTCTCCAAGTCCTGTAATAGTTCACATGACTGTCCATAAACAATTAACATATCCTAACAGCATGAACCACACACACACACACACACACACACACACACACACACACACACACACACACACACACACACAGAGCAAAACTTATATCAATCACCTGAGTCTCGAAAGTAAACTTGAGTAAATCATATATGTCACGAACGGACAAACATATGAACAGACAGACACTGAGAAGGGCAGCAGAAAGACAGACACATGAACAGACAAGAGACAACTAACGTGGTCTATAACCCTTAAAAAAGTCAGTCGGGGGTTAATAAAGACACGTGATGCTGGGAGTCAAAATTATTCACAGAGATGATTACCATTATCAAGTTGACCCGCCATCTTATATACTGTACTGTACACCTCACCCACGACACCTGCACCTAAGGCACCACCCCAGCCCGGCAGCCACCTCAGTTACGAACAGGGCATGATGATGATGATGATGATGATGATGATGATGATGATGATGATGATGATGATGATGATGATGATATCCGTAATAATAATAATCAAGTTCCATAGATAAGCATATGTGTATTTCTCTGAGGCATTTCCTGAAACTGCCGTCTTTCTGTCTCTCACCACTAAACAACCTTGACTTGACGCAGCCGAGAGAGAGAGAGAGAGAGAGAGAGAGAGAGAGAGAGAGAGAGAGAGAGTGTGTGTGTGTGTGTGTCAGTCATTTGGAGGAGTCACTGTACAAAAATGGTGCCGTATACAGTAGGTCCCCCTCACACTGAATCATATCAAGACCACCAGTTCAGTTCCGTCTCCTACAAAACTTCAAACGTTATATCTTACACTTGAGTGAATTTATGAGACCCATTTACCAATATGACCGACTTGAACTAAAACAAAAAACGTTCACCATCACACAAAAACAACACATAAAACACTACACTCACATTAGGGACATATTTTCCGTAAACAACAATAGTAATATCCGGACACTGAACTCCTCTACTTGTTACTGATATAAATCGGAAACGTCACTAGAAAAATTAACATATACTCAAGAGAGATTTTTGACAATATCTTCAAAAGGTTCAGACTCCACCATACCGTATTGGTTTTGCGGCCCGTGTAGAGCAGCCGTGAAGTTGGTGAGAAAATGAACAGATTAAAAACTAAAATAACAGAGGAGTTGAAAGCGTACAAAAGGGGCCACAGATACAACACCGGATGTCTGTTTCTGTCCATGACGTCAAATGCACTCACTCACGCCCTGACAACAACACTTGATGCTCTTCTGTTTAATTCTCTCTATAACACAACACCGCTTACTAATGTAGAAAAACATAAGCGTGAATTGTTGTACCGCGATCTCTGGCCACTACACTACACAACACACTACACGACGTACTACACTACACAACACACTACACTACGTACTACACTACACAACACACTACACAACACACTACACTACGTACTACACTACACAACACACTACACAACACACTACACAACACACTACACTACATACTACACTACACAACACACTACACAACACACTACACTACGTACTACACTACACAACACACTACACAACACACTACACTACGTACTACACTACACAACACACTACACTACACAACACACTACACAACACACTACACTACATACTACACTACACAACACACTACACAACACACTACACTACACAACACACTACACTACGTACTACACTACACAACACACTACACTACGTACTACACTACACAGCACACTACACAACATACTACACTGTTAATAAGTATACGATAAACAACAGTGAGCTCCCAGGGTGAATCAGACAAGCCTTAGTGACAACAGAATCCTTCTCAACTAAAAAAAAAATAAAATTATTCCACTGACAAGAAAATTAGTGATGTTTCCTTAGATCAATCACCATACGTCACTATACGTCACTATACCTCACTATACGTCAATATACTTCACTATACGTCACTATACCTCACCATACGTCACTATACGTCAAACACACGTGTATCATTAGCCAAAATATACCAGCAGTCCAGAACCCAAAATGGTGTAAAAAATGAAAACAAATCTTAGAGTGAAAATCAGAAGGGTGAACTGTAGAGCCACATAACAAAGCCTTCGTCATTATCTTTGTTGAATACGTTCTACTGGGCCCGGATAACATATTTGGCTGGGCCGGATGTACTACGGATGTAAATACAGACGGACGGACGGACAGTTGTGAGCCAATATTATCCCCTACATAACGTAATGGGTCACTACTATGCGGGTCAGCTAAAGGGCAAACAGAGGATAACACTAACCACATCCTGCATCATTGAGTAAACACATTATCATCTTGTTCAGTATCCGTAAGGTTCTGCCACACACACACACGCACCAGTATCCCAGCGTTACACAGTGAGGAAAGGCCAACACACGTCTGATGTAACTTCCATTTTCCTGATAATTACGGTACATCAAGACGGAAATAACACGGACTCTTACATAAAGGTTTAATCTTACATTAATAAACAAACGAAGTATATTATTACCTGAACTGATTTAGATTTTTTTTATTCCATTGGTCACTCTCTCAATGTCCTCGTGTCAACAGAGAGACTTCAGACAACTTGGGTTAACGGGTCATTATTATCCTATGTTATTTAAGGGTACATTATTAACCAATGATATTTTAATGTTTACAGTCTGGTTGTTTGGTCGGTCTGGTCGCCTTGGTCGTCGTGTCTGTCTGGTTGTGTGGTCGGTCTGGTCGTGTGGTCGGTCTGGTCGTGTGGTCTGTCTGGTTGTGTGGTCGGTCTGGTCGTGTGGTCTGTCTGGTCGTGTGGTCGGTCTAGTCGTGTGGTCGGTTTTACTCGGTCTTGTCGACCCTGAGACGCACAGTTCAGACAGACACAAGAGGACAGACGGCTCGTAACACAGTGTATCTTAGCGTGGTTGTGATCCCATGAGAGAGGCTCAATAGACGACCTCCTCCAGTAAGGCTCAACAACTTAATAATGCAGGTGTCTGAGGCTCCTGGTCTGGGCTCTATACCTGTACCAGTCCAGCCTAGTCTAGTGTCTACCCTGAGAGCCTCTGAAGAATGCCGTCGAATTACAGGTTACTGGTCCAACATCCCACACTACTGATAAACCTTCTCCGGCAACATCCCACACTACCGATATCTTCACCAACATCCCAGTCCCGATATCCTCCCCAACAACAAACATCCCAGTCCCGATATCCTCCCCAACAACAAACATCCCAGTCCCGATATCCTCCCCAACAACAAACATCCCACTGTCTCGATATCGTCTCCAACAACCACAAACTGCCTGGGTGTTTGTGTTCATTCCATATTGTTCATTTTATGCCTCGCTATGAACGTGATAGAGGCATATAGCGTTTACCATTATAAGTATACGTTGGGGCTGAGTTTTCATGAATAATCTTGGCCTTGGAGTCAAGAACCTTCACATATATACACAGTATACATACATATAGCTTCATGAATACTGCAGCATCACACCACAAGGTCACTTTGATCTACAATTCTCTCCACTTGTTGTTGACCCGAGCTTGAAATTTCGTCCGTAAACTTTTGTGTTGGGTTAACTTTGACGACAATGTGTAGAGAGTGAACCACCCTTGACCCGTTAACAAAATGTTAGCTTTATTTTGTTTACTTCATCTTCGAGTAAGAAGAAAGTAATGGTAGATGTAACGAAGGGATAAATTATGTTATAAAGGGGGAGTGAAAGAGGCGAGGTGAGGAGACAGCGGCCAATTTCCATTACGTGTGGGGCGGTAATCAGGTTCTGGAGTGGCGAGGCGTAGTGTCCTGCCTGCCTGTCTGCCTCCACCCGCCACCTCTCTCTCTCTCTCTCCTGCCTGCCTCTTCCCACCGTTTACCATCACTATTTACCTAGTTGACTTGACCTGCTAGCCTGGCCTACCTCTCTCAGTCAACCTGCGCTGGAATTTTAAAAGGCAGGCAGGCAGGCAGGTATTTAACACCTTTACTAGATTTTCTGTCCACACAACGAGGAACCTGTCTTTCTCAATCCCCATCTGCACGAGCCGTTACCTGTCTAACTTCCTGTGGGCCAACCTGCACATCACTACCGGCCAGCTGTCTCTCCCAACACACTGAACAACACAAACCTTCAAGGGACACCAACACTCTGTACCTGAAGCAGTTAACATCAGAGGGATATTACCACCATGATTATATTAAAGGTCCTTCCCTCCCTCCCTAACCCGCCGTCCCTTCCCTATCCTTCCCTCAAAGCCTCTCTCTCTCCCTCAGTCTTTCACATCATCTCCCTCCCCATATCCCCCTCCCTCCCACAGTATCTGGCGTGCATGACGAGCGGGACGATGTGCTTCTACACAGTGTACCCGCAACACCTCGACGCCTAACCCAACAGCCCATTAACACCCCCACCCCCCCCACACAAAACACACGCAGGAAACGCCACGTGCAGGGTGATTCATTCCCCAGCCCGGTATGTACGGTAGACGATCTTGAGGTAAAAGTCTGTTAAGAACATAAGAACATAAGAAAAAAAGGAGTCTGCAATAGGCCGGTTGGCCTGTGCATGGCAGCTCCTGTCGAGAGTTACTACCACTCTCTATCATCCATGAATCTATCTAGCCTCCTTTTGAAACTTTCCAGCGTTCCAGCACTTACTACAAAGTTGCTAAGCTTGTTCCACTCGTCCACCACCCTATTTGTGAACCAGTTTCTTCCTATCTCCCTCCTATACCTAAACTTATCCAACTTAAATCCGTTGCTCCGAGTCTTATCCTGCTCGGATATTATAAGAACTTTATCTATATCCCCTTTATTGATTCCTTTCACCCACTTAAATACTTCTATCATATCTCCCCGCACTCTACGTCTTTCTAGGGAATGCAAGTTAAGTTTCTTTAACCTATCCTGATATGGAAGGTTTCTAAGTCCCGGAATCATTTTTGTCATTCTTTGCTGCACCGACTCTAGTGAATTTATATCCATTCTATAATAAGGGCACCAGAACTGAACCGCATAATCGAGGTGCGGCCTGACTAGCGCAAGATATAGTTGTAATAAGACCTCTGCACTCTTGTTACTTACACTTCTCGATATAAATCCCAATACTCTGTTTGCCTTATTTCGAACATTAACGCACTGTTTTCTAGGCCGTAGGTCCGGGCTTACAAGTACCCCTAGGTCTCTTTCACAAGTCGACTTCTCTAGGTTGATGTTGTTGAGGCTGTATACATTATCAGTATTTGTTCTTCCAATATTAAGTACGCTGCACTTGCTGGTGTTGAAGGCAGCGACATAAACACACAGACACAAAACCCTCAGGTCATAATACAACAAAAGTTCGACAAATTTTATGGCGAAAAAAACAAATAAAACGGAGATGATTGAAGAAATTGGGATGAAGAAGAAGTTTACAAGAGAGTTGGTTGGTGGTGGTCAGTCCACGTACAGCGAATGTGGGAAGACAAACTGGGAAGGTCAGAATAAAAGACAAAATAGGAGAAGAAATGATAGATAAGTAGATCAAGACTAAAGGAACATTTATACTATACAAACGGCTCTCTCCTCGCTCGCTGCTGTATTGACTCATGATGACTGGCCACAACCTTACACTTCCTTCAATATACAACAAACACCTCCGAGGTACACAAGCAGTCACGTTTACTATGAAAGATCAATAAATGTTTACTAATATACAGTCATATACAGTTTAATGAATAAAACTGAACTGAATTGAACATCTAAATCCAGGTTGCGACTTGAGGCGAGGTCAAGGAGGTGACTTTCGAAACACCTTGATTAACGAGTGATAGTGGCTCTTAAATGCTCGTTAAACCAACTTATATGGACGACCAAACAAAATATCTCCTACTATGTAAACTTTCCACCCATCAACTTCCTCCTCCCATGATGATTACCCACAGCGATAAATCAAAATCAGACAGATCAGTAGTGACCACCGCCCTATACGGCCATTATCCTAGTCTAGCCACACACACACACACACAAAACAGCTTCCTGGAGATAAAAAACATGTCCTCACAAACACTGGCCCTAACAATGACAAACACACGACTACAACAGACATAAACTGCATACCACTACTGCCCCCCCACGCCAGGTAAGAAATATACTGTAAGTTTATGGTAACTTTTCGTAAAAATCTGACGTAACTTCGTTTGTCAGGGTGAGCTACGCGGAGTTGTTTCGGCGAGAGAGAGAGAGAGAGAGAGAGAGAGAGAGAGAGAGAGAGAGAGAGAGAGAGAGAGAGAGAGAGAGAGAGAGCAACAACAACAGGTAAAACAGAAGCAGTACAAAGACAACTAATGACCCGTACATGTGTTCTGATAATTAATAATACCAGACTACAAAGACAACTAATGACCCGTACATGTGTTCTGATAATTAATAATACCAGACTTGTAGTAATGTTTCCCTCAGACTCATATTTCCCTAGATTCAACTTTTCCCCCAGATCCTAACATTTTTTCCCCTACACGTGGGTTCAGTAATGGGGTTTCGAGGTGTCGTGGGTTCAATAATGGGGTTTCGAGGTGTCGTGGGTTCAGTAATGGGGTTTCGAGGTGTCGTGGGTTCAATAATGGGGTTTCGAGGTGTCGTGGGTTCAGTAATGGGGTTTCGAGGTGTCGTGGGTTCAATAATGGGGTTTCGAGATGTCGTGGGTTCAGTAATGGGGAGTTCGAGATGTCGTGGGTTCAATAATAGAGGTTCGTGACGCATCACCATGACAACCTACAAGGAACAAGTCTCACAGGGAGTAACGAACCCAAGGTATATCACAAGTACGTACCACCCGCACTAATTACCTCCTGCAGACGACACTACCTGCCCCTCACAACCAGTTCTCGGACCACCCGCCGTCTGTATTCCCGTCGTGATATCTGTCGGGGTCCCTCGCCATCTCTCTGGTGATAACGAGTGTCAGCGGTCAGATTAAGACAAGATTTGTAGTGTATTTGGTGAATCTTCTTGGTGATACGGTGTGTGTGTGCGTGTGTGTGTGTGTCAGCAGGAGCCAAGGTTAGGCCAAGGTAATAACACCTGAGTCGCCGCCACCACAAGGTCGACCGTCTCATATACCTGATCACTAGAGCAGGTAGACTCGTCCTCACGCCTCGCTACCATGTTACCAGGTGTCAGCTAACAAGTGTCAGCCAACAAGTGTCAGTCATCCAGTATCAGCCATCAAGTCTCAGCCAACCAGTAATAGCCATCAAGTGTCAGCCAACAAGTGTCAGCCAACCAGTATTAGCCATCAAGTGTCAGCCAACAAGTGTCAACCAACCAGTGTCAACCAGTACCATATTTAGCCCCTCGTGTATATTTAACCAACCACAAATCTGTATCTTAATTTAGCTCTGAATATTTAAAGAAAGAAACATTTACGCCATTGTGTATATTTTAATCTCTTCTAAATTTTTTAACTACTAATACTACTACTTTTTTCAGATAATATGGCCTTCATCCTCTCCTTATAGCTATTATACTACTATTACTACGACTACTACTTGAACGGGACTACTGGCGAAACTTGGAAACTTTTTACCAATTGACGAGGGAAGACAAGAGGGGTGGACAACGAGTCATCTCACGTTTGTTCCACAGATTTTGGGCCAACACACGCACGCACGCGCGCACACGCGCGCGCACACACACACACACACACACACACACACACACACACACACACACACACACACACACACAGAAACAAAAGCAGTTGAGCCCGCCAGACCCAACCCGCCCACCGCTTCTTTTGTGGCTGTCACGACCAGCACAACTTTTTAACCAGCCCATTTTCCGCCAGCAAACGAGTGGTGTTGCGTTGGGGTAGTGTGGAGGGGAGGAAGGTGAGGTGGGGGGGGAAGAGAAGATGAGGACAGGGAGGTGGGAAGGATGGCTGACTTATGATTTTACCTACTCTCTCTCTCTCTCTCTCTCTCTCGCCGAAGCAACCCCTAATTAATTATCAATATGTCACCTTTCCCCTCATCTCTTCCTTCCAACCAACCTTCCTTCCTTCACTATCACACCATCTACAGCACCCTTCCTCTCCTTTCATCCTATCTTCTTTTATCATCTCTTCTCCTTATTACAACTTTCTTCTTTTGTGTTTGCTGTTGTTGTCTCTATTGCTGTGTATATTTGTTCTTAAAGGTGTGTGTGTGTGTGTGTGTGTGTGTGTGTGTGTGTGTGTGTGTGTGTGTGTGTATGTGTGTGTGTACAAATCTCATGGTGGTATTCTCCCTCTTCCTTCTCTTTTTCTCCCTCTTCCTCCAAATGTTGCTCCTCACCTCCTTTTCCTCTTTCTCTTACTCATCTTCCTCTCCTCCTCCTCATCACTCATTAGCCCACAACCTCGTAACAAACAGAGGAATTAACACACTCAAGTGGCACTCAGCGAGATCTGTACCTCTCCACTACACCACGAGTACCAGCCCAGCCACTCAGGGACCTTCACAGTATTTTATAATTATCCTACAACATCCTAACTACACGTTTTACTTCCTGAATAACACTGGGATTTAATTAATTCCCAAATACATATTAATGAATTAGGAGGGGTGAGGGAGGGGTGAGGGAGGGGGAGTGGGTTTGTAAACAGGGAATTGAATCTGATGAAAGGAATTTATTATGGAACAGTATATTAGAAGAGAGTTGGAAACGCTTTATAGTTCACCAGAAGGTTTGGCTATACACTATACACTACACTACACTACACTACACTACACAAGTTTACATCTATTAAGACTTATTCCTGTAATTACCGCATATTACTGTACAATTTTTCCTTCTCTGGTTATTTTCTAGATAATTACTTTTCTAACTTTTTTCTGGTGTGGTAGAGGAGGTACAGATGGCAGTGTGTCCTGTACTCGTGTGTGTGTCCACCATACGTCCCCCCCACATCATTACGTACAACTCTACTTTCCATTCGCACTGAGCTCACCTGTCCGTTCCCGAGGTAATGGCGCCACAGAGCCACTATGTCATATCGGCAACTCTATAACGCGTCATGTGTACTGTGATCTAAGGTACGTGCGTCATTCTCCAAGTGTACAGATGTGTTATTCCAGTAGTGTAATCAATAACGCCTTGGTTATATAAGCACTGTACATACCAGATGATGGTGGGGAGACTGGCTTCAAGGGAGTGAGGTGCAGGAGGCGGTGTTTTCTGTCTGCTGGCGCGAATGACCCTAATGCCCGACACTGCTGCTGCCACGCCTTCAGCAGATCACCTTCCCTAACCCACACATTCGTCTGTCTGTAGTGATGGTGATTCACCCTCCAGCCTCTATCTCCCACACACTAAAATTATCACTGATAATGACGTACTCGGTGGTTGACAATATTAGTTCTGAACGTCCAGTATTTCACAACAGCTTTACCCTTGAATATGTATGTGTGTGTGTGTGTGTGTGTGTTCCTTAAGTGTGTGTATGTGTGAGTGAAAGACAGACAGACGTGCAGGCGAGGAAGCACTTCATAACACGTCACACTTGAGGGTGAGCAGGACGGTGGGCACCAACTACATCCCACACTTCCTCCTCCCCCACCACCAACACCACATACCCCCACCACCAACACCACATACCCCCACCACCAACACCCCCACATATCACCACCACCACCACAAATCACCGACACCACCACAAGTCGCCACCACTAACACCACTACCACCACATACCAACACCACCACATACAATCATCCACCCACAAGGACAGTTTTGAAATTCTCTTCTGGTCTAACTTCAAAGCTTTAAAACTCTCGCCCACAGTTGTCCATCACGTACACACCTCAAAGGCGATCTCAAATAGTAATATCTCGCCTTTATGTGATATACCAAACGGCGTGAGTCTTGGTGAGGCAATTTATGACAGGAGATATTAGTGAACAGCTGTAACTTATGTGATAGGCACACACACACACACACACACACACACACACACACACACACACACACAGACAGACAGACACACGTCAAAGCTAACCACAATGACGAAAAAAAGACCAACCGCAGTGTCATCATTAAACCTAAACCACTTAACCGTACACCCCATCACTCATTGGCTCTGCTATACTGTAAGATAAACTGCGGTTAATTAATTATATCAGCTCTAAACCTCGAACAAACGGATTATCTATTAACCAACAACCATTACACACACACACACCACCCCACCATCACCACTACTACTACTACCACAACGACTACCACCACCACCACCACCACTAGTACTACCACCACTAGTACTACTACCACCACCACAATAACTACCCCAGGATGAAAAATATACATAAAAAATACATAACACAACACTGTAAGCTATACCAGTTCACAAATCGCCTCACAGTGAACAACAACAAGTGGTACTGAACACTTTACTAACACAGGCTGTAGATACAGGTTACAAAATCATCAGATAATAATACCCTCAGAGGAATAACACAAGCAGTCATATCAGGCAGTCAGACCCTCCCCCCCCCCTCGTCTAAAAATACTCACCTCGCTATAAACACTGACAAATCCAAACACCATTGTGATAAACAGCAAATCAGGGAGAGGGATGGAAGACAAGGGACAGGCGGCCAAGGAGAATAGATGGGTGGATGACAAGGGATAGGGGCCTGGGAGAGGGAGGAGGGAGGGCCAGGAGGGCAATGGATGGTGGATGACAAGGGATAGGGGCCTGGGAGGGGAGGAGGGAGGGAGGGGGGCCAGGAGGGCAATGGATGGGTGGATGACAAGGGATAGGGGCCTGGGAGACGGAGGAGGGAGGGGGCCAGGAGGGCAATGGATGGGTGGATGACAAGGGATAGGGAGCCGGGGAGGGAAGGTGAGGAATGGTGATAAGGAAACTATTACTCTTGGAACGTGAAATAAACGAGGATGTATAGTAACAGGATGATGATGAGAGAGAGAGAGAGAGAGAGAGAGAGAGAGAGAGAGAGAGAGAGAGAGAGAGAGAGAGAGAGAGAGAGAGAGAGACCACTTGCTCGCCACACCACAACAGCTTAACAAGGCTCTCCTCGGCCCTGCCCTCAAATATTTCCTCTCTTTACACTCCCCTCCCCCTCCCTCCCCCTCCCACGTAACCAGGGTGACCAACACACACAGTACTGTACCGTCCACAACTCTTACCTCACCTCTGTTGTCCTCGTCCACACCCTCGCTTACCTGAAACGTGGAAACAACCATAAGTAATACATCAATAACTGGATAGAATTATACATACATACATCTATATATAATGGTTGCCCCTCGTGTAACGAGGATGGCCGGCCCAAGGGCCACCTAGGCGTGAATTTGTTTAAGGTGTAGAAGCTGTCATCAACACAACAACCACACCCCGAGTTAACGAGTTGCATAACCCAGTGTCAAGGAATAGTCCGAGAAGACCGGACAACTTGCCAACTGCACTGGCTAACCATTACCCCGGAATACGATCCGCAAATCGATTAACATCCAGGTCCTCAATTACTGCTGGGTAGACAGAGGCAAATGGCGTAAACATAATTGGCCAAAGTTTCACCCTGCCCGGGGATCGAACTTTGGTCCGCTGGCTTGCGAGGCGAGCATGCTGACCATTACACAACAGGTCGCCATACATACATACATGACACAAGGTTTATTAATGATGTTAGTTAACCCTTTCACCGCGTGTCACGCACTTGCCATTTTATTCTGGCTACCGCCGGACGACTTTATTCAGCCTAGGGTAACCTCCCGCTGTGAAAGGGTTAAGTCATGGTGTGTGTGTGTGTGTGTGTGTGTGGGCGGATGCCATTAACTGCTTAAATAAATAAAGAATTGTCAAACACTCCGTCATCACACGTTCATAACTCTCTACACAGGAGTAACACTTAACTCTCAGTACTAACAAGGTCGAGTCATTATTTTTTGGGGGGTTCTTTCTGTCACCGTCTGTCCTCCATCTCCTGTATACAAACCTATATTTATTTTGTTCAGTCCTTTCTTATTTCTCTATAGTTTTCTTTTGGTTACTGTTAAGTTCCTTGTCATTTCTCTCTACAGTTTCCCTTTCCTGTAGTGAGGGAAGGTAGAGTGTTGGTGTGTGTCGGTACTACAGACTCCCTCCCCTCGCTGTTCTCACCCTTCAGGCCTGGCGGTATGTGGCGGGGCGCGGGCTTCCAATACCTCCCTGTCTGTCTTTTACACGCGGGGTCAACACTCTGGGAACACGATAAAGCTAATATTCTAATATATAACCAAACGCTGTGAGGAATTAATTGTCATTTTCTTGTTGGTTGAAGAAAATAATCCAATTCTCGTGGGGAAACCAATTGAAATGTTGCAATTATGCGAGAAATTTCAGTGTTATTGGGAAAAGTTTTATCGTTATTCCCTCAGTAAAAAAAATATGATAACATCCTGGAACAGTTTTGGTCACATTTAAAGGTATATTTGGTAAGTTCCTTCAATATCTACCTGGTGAGGGGAGAGGGAAGGTGAGGGAGGGTGTGGGAGGGTGTGGGAGGGTGAGGGTGGGTGATGGAGAGGGTGATGGGGGAGATAAGAGGGTGAGTAGCAAAGTGGCCTCACAGTCGTCATCAAGACAACCAGGTATATACACGGAACAGGTCACGTCAGATAAGATAGCGTACAGTACAGTAGGTTCTTGAGATAATAAGTGTCCAAGACATTCTCGTCATAATAACTTCTGTAACCTTGATAACACCAAAGTCAAGTACGCCCGACCCTTATAATGAAGTTTCTTAAATATTCATTCCAGGTCTATGAAAAATTCCAAGTCCACTTTTTGATGTTGAACACCTGGTAAAGTTCACCTAACTACATTTTCTTGAGCTGTCTGTTTGTCTGTAGGCGCCATAACAACGACCTAAGCTAAATTTGTTTCCCTGAAAATCTCACAAGACCGGACCGTTCGCTATTGCCAATCTCCCCTCCTCGGCCGCCCTGACAGACGCGAGGATAACCACCATACTGCACCACTCCCATAAATGGATACATTACCATAATGAGAATTAGTACAATGGCTCCCACAATGGACGATTATACTTTTTAGCTCCGTGATGCTACAAGTTAATACTGTACACGGGAGAACAGGACAGGAGACTCAAGCCGCCGCCTGAACGAAGGAGCACACACTAAGCACTCACTGACACACACAAGCAATGACAGACAGGCAGACACACAGCCCTATACTATCAGAGGCAGGTTAGGCTATTACAGGCACAACATAATAGGTCCCCAACTCCCCCTCACCAGAGACAGGTCAATAAAGGCAAGCCATGAAGGACATATTATTAATAATATAATAATGGTTGCCCCTCGTGTTTCAGGATGGCCGGCCCAAGGGCCACCTAGGCGTGAATTTGTTTTAGGTGTAGAAGATGTCACCAACACAACAACCACACCCTAAGTTAACGAGTTGCATGACCCAGTGTCAAGGAATAGTCCGAGAAGACCGGACAACTACCCAACTACCCGGGCTAACCATTACCCCGGAACACGATCCGCAAATCGATTAACATCCAGGTCCCCATAGTTTCACCCTGTCCGGGGATCGAACCTGGGTCCGCTCGCTTGTGAGGCGAGCATGCTGACCATTACAGAGCCCAGAGCAACATCACGAGACCAGAGACAACAAGAGATATATTCTAGAGCTTACCAGTAGCAGGATTATTACAGTCACATCACTAGAGGGCCACACAGAAGGAGCAAAAGGTAACAATCATAAACGATAATAATAAAACAAGAGAATACATTAACAAAAAAAACACACCAGCAGCATTAAAGACGTTAAGATCCCGACACGACCACAGAGTGTTGCAAGAATCAATACACACAGACACTACAGTCAGCTCCAGGACACTGACCCCGTGAGGTGAACACCACGGCCCATCGACACCTGCTGAGTTCACACCTGGTCCCAGCCATCAACACACACACAGTCATACACCGTCAGTCACTCACCCGCCGGTAGAAGACTGTCACTACTATATTAGCTATTAAACAATCAACTACACTACCAGTTATTATACAGCCTGACTGTTATTACCTGGGGAGATTATCAAAGGTTCACACGTTAATTAATCCTCGTAAGACAGAACTACAATAACGGGCTGAAATAGAATAAAATTTACACCAAAACTCTACCTTAACTATTATGTTCCCTGAGTACCAGTTAGAGTACAAACTTAACTAATTAGTACAGGTAAGAATGCTCGAGGACAGGTAAGAATGCTCGAGTACAGGTAAGAATGCTCGAGTACAGGTAAGAATGCTCGAGTACAGGTAATAATGTTCGAGTACAGGTAAGAATGCTCGAGTACAGGTAAGAATGCTCGAGTACAGGTAAGAATGCTCGAGTACAGGTAAGACTGCTCGAGTACAGGTAAGAATGCTTGAGTACAGGTAAGACTGCTCGAGTACAGGTAAGAATGCTTGAGTACAGGTAAGAATGTTCGAGTACAGATAAGAATGCTCGAGTACAGGTAAGAATGCTTGAGTACGAAGGCTAGACTCTATCAATACACATCCTTAATTAAAGTTCATTTTTTTATCACTCAACCAAGGAATTCCCCCCAAATACCTGACAGGTATAAACACACAACACCTGAGGTCACTAAAATGAGGTTAAGGTCTTGTTAAACACCTAATTATTTCACACCTTTAATAGTATAATCTAAGACATCGATCCAGAAGACAATGGCGAGGTCAGCACAACAGTTTATTAGATATTATAGAAACAGGGTCCTGGCAGGAGTCTCAGGTGTATATGTACATCAAATAATACAGAGAGGTAACAGAAATCACGAGGAGGTGTGGTCGAGAGTTTGTTATAAGTTACTACTCAACCCACACGGATGAGCGAACACGGTAGATGGAACAAGGAGATACAGTCAAGAAGATACAGTCAGAGATACAGTCAGAGATACAGTCAAGAAGATACAGTCAAGAAGATACAGTCAGAGATACAGTCAAGAAGATACAGGTGAATGAAGCCACACTATATACTGTACAGCCCCCCAACACACGCAAGTCTTACACACCAATAAGTGCCAATCCTAACATCATATATTAACCACAATCTAACTAATCACTAAATCAACCAACAAAAACAAATCGACTTCAAGGTGACCCAAAATCACCCGTACAGTCATGGAGACAAGAGAAGGCCACACCCACTATCAGAAGGTGAAATGTTATCCTAATTATCCAAGATGTTGTGTTTTATCCATACATCAGGTAGCGTCATGTACCGAGATCTGTTTTGTTCCAGCTTCCCGCGGTAAAGTGTAGATATATTACCGAGAATAACACAGGTAATATATATACATAACTTTCCCCTTATACGATGTTGTTCATGACATGTTCCTGCAGACACGTAAAACACATCCAGCCAGACAAGATCTTCCCACAGGTGTTTTCACTATACCCTGCCACCAACACCTACACTATACCCTGCTACCAACACCTACACTATACCCTGCCACCAACACCTACACTATACCCTGCCACCAACACCTACACTATACCCTGCCACCAACACCTACACTATGCCTGCCACCAACACCTACACTATACCTGCCACCAACACCTACACTATACCCTGCCTGCTACCTACACTATACCCTGCCATCAACACCTACACTATACCCTGCTACCAACACCTACACTATACCTGCCATCACACACTACACTATGCCCTGCCATCAACACCTACACTATGCCCTGCCAACACCTGCCAACCTACCACTGTACCCTGCCCAACACCTACCTATGCCACCAACACTACCCTGCCATCAACACCACCCCTGCCACACCTACACTATGCCCTGCCACCAACACCTACACTATACCCTGCCATCAACACCTACACTATACCCTGCCATCAACACCTACACTATACCCTGCCATCAACACCTACACTATACCCTGCCATCAACACCTACACACGTTCCTCCACTCCATTATATTGTATGGGATCTCTGCTACAGGTATTATACGTGATCAAACACACCTAAAGAAATAAAAAAAAAACTCGCCCAGGTAAAAAAAATAACTACAGGTGAATTACCTCATTACCAATAAACAATGGACACAATAAACCAACTTAACGAGACATTTTAACAATATTTATTTTTGTCAATCTGAGTGAAAGAGGAAACAATAAGTGTAAAAGTCTAATACAACACCATAAAGGTTTCTATACAATATATGTGATTTAAAAGGTCAAAAGGTAGACAATATGGCTTTATAGTTACACCACAATACAAGTTTATACAAAAAAGGTCAATCTAATTATTTTTTTCCAAAGATTTATTACCATGGCAACTAAACACACAAGTTGTATACCATTATATTAACCCCCCCCCAAAAAAGTATTTATTCTCACACAACTGCCAGACCAGGATATACTGTATGTTCTTAGTACTATTGTTCTATTCCACACGACAACAAGAAAGACGATGAGAAGCATAATGAAACTTTTACACACACACACACACACACACACACACACACACACACACACTCGAACTTTGGTAATAAAAAAAAAAATATATATATATATATATATATATATATATATATATATATATATATATATATATATATATAAATATATATATATATATATATATATAATCCCCAGAGTAACACCGCATACAATGAAACCTCTATATAACGGTAGGAAAGTATAGTCCGCTATATCGAGCCTATTGATATCCGCTAAATGGAGGTTTTTACTATACTCCCCCAATCTCACCCTCGGAATATGATATTAAAGACAGTTAGGTCAGGCTCGGTGGGTCAGCTGATGTAAGTAATGCAGACAGGTGATGAATCTACTATGGGTGTCAGGGAACAGTCGAGTATTTCTGGCAAATGAGACAAACCCACGAGTATTTATAGCCATCCTGCAGCCAACACGGGGAGGTCGACCACGCAGTCTACCGCCACACCAAAACACTCCTTCTCGGTCTGTCATAATGTAAACAATTGTTCTAAAGCGTAACTAATTTTTGTCCTTATTAATCTCGTCATTTAAATTACACAAGATACACTCAACGCTGCTCGCCATGTTTAAAAGAAGAAAGTAAGAAGCCTTTTTAACACAACTCTAAACATTGGTCATGAAAACTGTAAAATATGGGCGGTGATCAAGGTGGAAGCCCTGACACAAATACAAGACTGATGATAAATAAATAAATAAATAAATAAATGAACACACTACATACAACCTTTCCAAATACTGACCCACTAATGTGAACCAATCTTCCGTCCCCCCCTCTCTCTCTCTCTCTCTCGGTCAAAAATATGCCTCTATTTGCTTCCTGGCAGCTGAGGTGTTTGCTATGTAGGTGTTTTGAGATGTATAGTTGCCTTCCTTCTATCAACAACACAATGACAGCGACTTTCTATCCTCACTACTTGACCTGATCTAAACAAGTGACTTTTAAAACACCTTGGGACTCGCCACACGAAGGTAAGTAGATTATTGAGGGGCTGTTCAGGAGCAAGTAATGTATGCATGTATGTATGTATGTATGAATAAAACACACACACACCTGAAGCGCCCCCCGATGGTGATGATTGCCGGCCGTAGCCTCACCCCCGGACCACACGCACATGATAGCCCCCTAAAAAATCAGCCCCAGATTAGCGGCGTCAGGGTCAAGGAGCAGACAGCCACAGCCAAGACAGTTGTATGAACATTATCCTAACACTTGTACTCATATCTCCGCGTTAACACCTGTACTCACATCCCCGCATTAACACCTGTACTCACATCTCCGCATTAACACCTGTACTCACATCTCCGCATTAACACCTGTACTCACATCTCCGCATTAACACCTGTACTCACATCCCCGCATTAACATCTGTACTCATATCTCCACCTTCCTCACCCCACGGTCCAGTCCTTATCAATACCATAACCACACACTCACACTGACAACCACTTCACCGCCTTCTGCAGGTACACCGTTATATAGTCCCTCACAAACACCAATATTGTCGTAATCATCATCGATAAAGTAGTCTAAAGGCAATAAATCATTACAGAACGTGTCAGCAGGGACCATTAGACCTGTATTTCATAACTTTTCTCCTTCAGTCCCACATGTCAAGTCGGTAGATACCCACACAGGTGAATGAACTGGGATGACCTGGGCGCGAACCAGTGTCCCTAAAATGTATAAAACGAGCACTATATCCGCACGACCACCCCACCCCCCTCACAGCACAGTACCTCAACAACTAGTTAACCCATATGAATTATTTTTCCATCTTACACGACAGATTGTGATAATAGTAAGAGCTTTGATGAGAGTTCTGGCGGGTCCACACAGTACAGTTAACGTGTGTGTTTTAGAAGGCAGTGAATGTTGGGAATAACTCAACCGAAACCTTTACTCACAGATGGTCAGAAACGAGTGAAAACAAATAATATATTCCTCACCAGAAAGTTCCACAGAAGGACTTCACATTAAGGAAAAGTTCCATTCTCTTAAACTTTAATTATCTACCAAAGTTCACTATAACGTAATAATCTTCTTCTTTTTTAATTTATATTTTAACTTTCTATATTATGGTACTGGCAGGAGCATTGATACCACATTCTGCCAGAGATAAATTAAACTTGTATAGGAGGAAAAAATAAAAGTTGCGTAAAAAAAACTTTGTACAACTCCAACACAATTATGCAGTGGCGAGAAAAACTACATCCCAACTCACCCCTGAGAGAGAGAGAGAGAGAGAGTTGTGTGCCTCTAATAGTTCCTTCTCTACGGTAGTGTCAACAAGTTATCCCACCACAATTATATATTCAGAGATACAACAAGGAGAGCAGCAGTCGCCTCCACCTTTCACCAAGCGGGCGGCCTTAGTTCTCTGCGATAAATACTTCTTGGTAAACCCGATGGACACTAACAAATCAAATAATCACCATATAAAGTTAACTAATTCTCACTAATAACTATTTACTAATGATAAAAGCTAAAGCAAAAATATATATAAAAATATCACAATAGATCCACTACTTTCAAGGTAACAGTTAATAATTTCCTGTTGATAAAAGTTAAATCCTAAAAACAAGGTTGAATTTGTTTTCTCGTGTCAAAAAGTATTGGAAACATGAAGAGGAAAATATCACAACAACTTATTGATACACAACAACAGAGGGAGATGTGTCGTAACCCGGAAACAATAGACAGTCTCACAATATACTCTTCCTCACACAATAAAACTTAAGACAAAAAAATTTAAATATAGCTTTTTATATATATGTCACGTACCCGAAGTGGCTCCTATTGTATCTGTCATGTATCAGGCTGTACCCGTTACTGTAATACTGAAATGTTATGTATTCATCAGGTACTTTTGCATGTAACACTCAAGACACTCAGACAAAACAATACCGTTATTATACACATTAAACCTGTAACTATATCCACTTTAGAGTCAACTCACCACAGCATCAAGGACTTAAGGGCTTACCACCAGACCCAACTCCCTCCCTCCACACACCAGCGACTGTCATCACCTTATTTACCTGTCCCGCTAGGTACACGCACGACCCAGGTAAGGCCCCACACTATCTGTACTCTGACTCTCGTGTGTGTGTGTGCAGAAGGTTATAGGACCCTCACCTGACACACACACACACACACACACACTGGTCGTCGACAACAAAGCATCAACACATTTTTATTTACATGAGACAGCGAACACAGACAACACTTTCTTTGTTTACAACCTTGGGATGACGGAAAAGATGATCCTCACCTCTCACCTCTATCTCTAATACTTCTCCCTCCCTCCCTGCCTCCCTCCTTCTCTCTCATCCTTCCTTCCCATCCATCCCTCATTGTTTCCTCCCTCTCCCTTCCTTAACCCTTCCTTCATTTCCCCCCCACCCTTCCCCCCACCCACTTCCTCTCCTCTCTCCCCCCCCCCGCCCTCTCTCCTACACCCACCCGCCCCTCCTACACCCACCCGCCCCCCCTTCTCTCCTACCCCACCCCCACCCTCTCTCCTACACCCACCCCCCGCCCCTCTCCTACACCCACCGCCCTCTCCCCTCTCACACCCACCCACCCCGCCCCTCTCCACACCCCACCCCGCCCTCCGCCCTTCTCTCCTACACCCACCCCCCGCCCCTCTCTCCACACCCACCCGCCCACGCCCTCTCTCTCCCTACACCCACCCGCCCCTCACCCTCTC
>NW_024724368.1:4610385-4620385 GCF_018991925.1 Homarus americanus | reverse complement strand
TGGCAATAACTTATAGACATGATGATACGTCCACAAGAAATATAAATATCGCCAAGACTGTTGAGTCAAGCTGGCGCGAAAACACTGTGTAAACAACAAAACCTACTGGCAACACTGTGTAAATAACAACACCAACTGGGAGAAAAACAAAACAGAAATGAGGGGAAAAGTTGTAGTTGGGTCGTGAAGTTAGGAAAGGACAGTGACCCCGTTTCGACAACCTATTTACCCGTGAGGTTAGGTTAGGTGTTGTACTGAAGACAAGGAGAGCATCAAGTCTGGATAGTGACAGGGGGCGGCCAGCTAGCTACTAGTGACAGGAGGCGGCCAGCTAGCTACTAGTGACAGGAGGCGGCCAGCTAGCTACTAGTGACAGGAGGCGGCCAGCTAGCTACTAGTGACAGGAGGCGGCCAGCTAGCTACTAGTGACAGGGGCAGCCAGCTAGCTACTAGTGACAGGGCGGCCAGCCCCTACTACTAGTGACAGGGCAGCCAGCTGAGTACCAGTGACAGGAGGCAGCCAGCTAGCTACTAGTGACAGGGCGGCCAGCTGAGCCAGTGACAGGAGGCGGCCAGCTAGCTACTGTGACAGGGGCAGGCCCAGCTAGCTACAGTGACAGGGCGGCCAGCTGGCTACAGTGACAGGAGGCGGCCAGCTAGCTACTAGTGACAGGAGGCGGCCAGCTAGGTACCAGTGACAGGAGGCGGCCAGCTGGGTACCAGTGACAGGGGTAGTGCAGGACCCAGCTAGCTACTAGTGACAGGAGGCAGCCAGCTAGGTACCAGTGACAGGGGCAGCCAGCTGGGTACCAGTGACAGGGCGCGCTGAGTACCAGTACAGGGGCGGCCAGCTGGGTGCCAGTGACAGGCGGCCAGCTAGCTACAAGTGACAGGGCGGCCAGCTAAGTACCAGTGACAGGAGGCGGCCAGCTGGCTGTGACAGGAGGCGGCCAGCTAGGTACCAGTGACGGGGGCAGCCAGCAGGTACACAGTAATATACAGTAGAGCGAGTAATCCAGCAGCCACACACACGGCCTTCTTGCCCCCCTCCCCCCTCACCACCCCCCGGTTCGATACGCGCGCGCACCTCCCTCAGCTGGCTCCCTCACCTCACCTTGGATCATTTCCTGTGACACTTGTCCAACACCAGCTAGGCTCTCACGCTGCCTCTGACTCCTCACCACCACCTCACTACCCTCCCTATCACCACTACTCCAGTTCGTCATCCACCAACTCCAGCAAAAAACGACAAAATATAACACCAACTTGAGACAATTTTTATACTCCCGTGTTCTCCTCCACACCGTCCCACACCTCCCGTACTGAAGAGGTCACTGCTTGAGCTGGCAGGAACAACACGTGTAGGATGTATCGTAACTTATACGTCTCCCCTGATACTTAACTTCAACAATTATGAAACATTTAATAATTATCCTAAACACCAGGAGGAGGAGGTCTCTCTCTCTCTCTCTCTCTCACCAAGGTACGAGGAACCATCACACCTGCCTGAAAATCATTCATTCCAGTTTTACCATGCACACTCAACACACGCAACACTCACTCAACATACGCCATGAAAATCATTCATTCCAGTTTTACCATGCACACTCAACACACGCAACACTCACTCAACATACGCAACATTCACTCAACCCACGCAACTCTCAGCACACTCAACAGAATGATCTCATACAAACACAACGAGATAAGACTTTTAAATTATCTAATATAATTTTTAAATATAAATACCAGCCCCATTATCAGAGTATGACGTGGGGCCGAGTGTGACGTGGGGCCGAGTGTAACGTGGGACCGAGTGTAACGTGGGACCGAGTGTGACGTGGAGCCGAGTGTGACGTGGGACCGAGTGTGACGTGGGACTGAGTGTGACGTGGGGCCGAGTGTGACGTGGGACCGAGTGCAACGTGGAGCCGAGTGTGACGAAGGGCCGAGTGTGACGTGAGGCCGAGTGTGAGATGTAAAGGGGTTAACATATACAAGGCCTGTTCCTCACCTGTCCAATAATAATAATAACAATAACAACAACAATGACAATAACAGAAGATTTACTACACATCATCACACTAACATAAGAACACAAGAATGGAGGAAACTGCAGCAGGCCATACTGGGCAGTCCCATTCACACCCAACCCCTATCGCTTATATATCCATCCAACCTATGTTTAAGCTGTCCAGCGTATTCGAGTTAATAATGATGTTTGGTAACTTGTTCCACCCATCCACGACTCTATTTCCAGACCAATGTTTACCTATCTCGCGCCTAAATCTAAATTTGTCTAATTTAAAACCATTGTTACGAGTTCGCTCCTGGTTGGATAGTTTGAGTACCTTTGTAATGTCCCCTTTGTTCAGCCCTGACTTCCATTTATACACTTCTATCATATCGCCCCTCACTCTACGTCTCTCGAGGGAGTGCACATCACACACACACATATTTAACAAGATTTAATAATAATTGTATGAACACCATCGGACTCCCACACCTGTAGAATCTGTTACAGGTGTGCAGCTTACGGCAGGTGTGCAGGTTACGTAAACACAAAGGATAACACACACCTCACCGTCCCCAGCCTTTACACACTGAAAATACTGCGCTCACCACCACCACTCCCTCCCTCCCTCCCTCAGGTCTGCCTACCTGAGGAAACATTTTTTGGTGAGATAATTTTTTATTTTTGTATGATAGTGAAACCGGATTCTGAATATGTACGTAGAAGTTAGGTGAAGTTGGGTTAGGTTGGGGACACACTCACACAGCCACACCCTCATCACGTGACCAACTCGACAATACTGATTAAGGCTAATAGACCAGACCAACATCAGGTAAATCAGATTAAAACGCCCAATAGACAGGTAGGTGAGTGGACAAGTTAATTGATGCCATCTATCAGTGAATGAAACAAAGGTGAGCCATGCTGTGTCACCTGACCTTGACCTCTGACCTAATATCATAAACTGGCCAGCAGAGCCAGTGGACCATTGAGGGTTGTGACCAAGACTCAAATATTGATGATGAACAGGGCGATTTTGTGTGTGTGTGTGTGTGTGTGTGGTATCCGATCCTTAACAACCTTCATAATAGGATACAAGTGACCAATAACCGGAGTGGTCCAGGAACCCTACGCTACACTGCCGCCCATCCACAACACTGCTCCAGATTTCTACCAATACATAATACTCACTTGTCTATCAGTCTTGTGTAACCTCGGCCATGAAACGTCACCCGAGACTTTATTTTGCAGACCGGAGCCGTCAAGGACAACCACAACAGCTAGTATTAAACAGCTGCCAGGTGTAACTTTACCTCACCAAAATTATACATTCCGATTGAGAGTGACCACGAGCACTATCCATAGCCCCGCCGCCCAGACACGGTGACCACACTTGCCGCACAGTGGGTGAAGGTCAGTCAACACGGGTTTGGTAGCGAGAGATAAGACCCCACTACACCTCACCGTCACTTACTACCACACTACCTCCACCACCTGCCTTACTACCACTTACTATCACACTACTACCATCACCTACCACAGGAGGAAGACACTAGGCACGGCCACAGTAATACGATAATGGCTGGCCTTCGCGTCTCTGGCTGGCCAACCCAAAGACCAACTGGGCACGATTTTTTTAAGCAGTAGAATCTCTCGCCAAAAACCCCCTAAATGACTCCGTATCAAGAAGCATCCCAGGAACACCAGACAACTCGCTATTTACACTGACTAACCATTACCCTGAAACACATCTAGAATCTCAGTTATTGCTGGTAAACAGAAGCAAATGACACCATACATAAGCTTATTCATAGTTATATCCTGCATGGGAAGGGTCAAGAAGCTGTTAAAACCACAAGAGGAACAGCGAAATCCTCAAAACTCGCTGTCTCGCTAAATCCGTGTTCAGTTTGTGGGTGTAGGTCAAGATATATTCTGAAACCAGTTCATAACCCGACCAGTACTTACCACCAGTGTGTAACAGAGACATGACCGACCGTCCTAACAAAGCGATCAGTGGCGAAGAGGATTGAGTTAGGTCAAGGTAGATCAGCCTCGGGTACAGTATCAAGTTTGGAGAGAAAACCACACGAGAGACCTAAGAGTGACCTACCTTTACCATGTTACCTGTCTGAAGGCTGATCTGAAATTCATATAAATAAAAAAACAAACAAAAACCACCTTCGTTAGACCCAGACTCCCCATCACCACTAACTCTCCAAACTAGGGAATGAGAATGGTGATCAATTGACCTTCTTGGTGATGTTGGTTTCATATCACTCATAAATATAACCTAATAAGCCTATACGACCGTGAGAATATCATTAACCATATGCTTCCGCTACACTACAAGGGGATGGAACGCCGTCTTTACGCTGTACGAGGTTTATCACTGAAATTATCAGGACCAAAGTCAGATATTTGGTACAGTACCTTCGGGAAAAGTTACATCCCTGGTAATGCTAAATAAAACAACACAACATCACCACCACCAACACTACACACCACCACCATCACCACCACTATACACCAACACCTACCAAGAAAAGATAACACCATCGATAACATTAACACCAAAACATTAAACCCAAAAATTTTCCTGCGTCCCTCTATCGCCAGCCTCTACAAGTAATTAAAAAAAATAAGTGAACTTCCTCTAAAATATGAGAGAGTCCGTGACGTGAATCTGTTACAGGGGAGAGGAAGGGAAGAGGGAAGAGCGGAAGCTGGAGAGGGAGAGGAGAGGGGGAAGAGGAGAAGGGGGTAGAGAAGGAGGAAGAGGGGGAGGTTAAACAATAGGACAAATGATGATAAATGGATGCAAGAGACGCCGGTAAGTATACAAGATGACGTCTACATAAACAATAACAAGTTAAATTACAGGTGAGAGACTATAAGACACAAGAAAGGGAGAGGTAGAGAAATCAGGTGGACGAAAACAAGGAAGAGAAAGGAAAAAAACAAATGAAAAAAAAGGGGGTGGGAGGGAAATAAAGGAAATGTGGGGAATTGGGGGAGGGAAGAGAAAAGAAAGGGGGGTAAAAAGGGAGTTTGGGGAAGGGAGGGAAAATAAAGGAAAAAAGTCAAAGGGAAAAAAATGGCGGAGGGGTGGGTCGGGTGGAGGGAGGGAAATAAAGAGCAGGTAGGGAATGGGCCAGTGCGACTTATCTGGCGGCCACCCAGCTACACGGAGGAGCCAGCACAGCACCAGCAGGTTCACGGGGAAGGAGGGATGGAGGGACGCCGCGTCACAAACAGCTCCCTCACACACAAGCACCCCGCCACGCTACCACTCTCAAGAACGAGCATCAGTGTAAACCGTGCGATTAGTTGTGTCTCGTCAAATAGATCCCAGTCCCAGTAGGCCCCAGTCCCAGTAGACCCCAGTCCCAGTAGACCCCAGTCCCAGTAGACACCCAGTCTCCGTAGGCCCCAATTTAAACCATAAACTATCAGAACTGGATCGAATTCCCAACAATCATCGAAACACTACAGTACTGCTTCAAGCTTAAAACATATTCTTCAAGATTAACACATATTCTTCAAGCTTAAAACATATTCTTCAAGATTGACACATATTCTTCAAGCTTGAAACAGATTCTTCAAGATTACCACATATTCTTCAAGCTTGAAACTTATTCAATCTTAAAACATATTCTTCAAGCTTAACACATATTCTTCAAGCTTAAACATATTCTTCAAGATTAACATATTCTTCAGCTTAAAACATATTCTTCAAGATTAACACATATTCTTAAGCAAACATATTCTTCAAGCTTAACACATATTCTTCAAGCTTGAATATATTGCCTAGAACTCCCATACGTGTTATGAGATCTGTTAGCTTCACACACACTGTCTAGATTGGTAACACACACACACACACACACCCTCCACCCCACACAGACACCCCCCACTCCACCCACACCCATAACACCCCCACTCCACCCCACACAGACACCCCCACTCCACCCACACACTCCCTCGCCTCCAACCCACCAATGAGAAGACACCACACACACTAACTACCACAACCACCTCATCACTGACAGCAACAAGTCAACTCTCTCTCATCCAGAAACACCTTCTTAACCTAACCTAACCCACAGGCAATACATTTATCCATTTGTGTTATTTCCCTTGTCCTCCGTCTGTTTCCCTCTTTCCTCCCGTCCATATCCCATTTAATCCGTCTATTTACTCCTTTCCTCCGTCTATTTACTCCCCCGTCTATTTACCCCTTTCCTCCGTCTATTTACCCCTTTCCTCCCGTCATATTACCCCCTTTCCTCCGTCTTTACCCCCTTTCTCCCGTCTATTTCCCCCCTTTCCTCCGTCATTTACCTTTCCTCCGTCATATTACCCCTTTCCTCCCGTCTATTTACCCCCCTTTCCTCCGTCCTATTTACCCCCTTTCTCCCGTCTATTTACTTTCCTCTCGTCTATTTACCCCCTTTTCCTCCGTCTATTTCCTCCCTACAACCTGAAAATAGACACATATAAGCAAACATTCATTCGCCAGCCAGCGCCCCGCCTATATCGATCACCCGGCGGACAATTCTGTACTGGCGGCAATGTTATGATTATTTCACTAGTTCCTCCCCTCTACTGCTCTTATATGCAGGACCCTCCCTACATCCCCCTCCTCCTACATCCCCTTACCTCCACCTCCTGCATCTTACCTCACCTCCCCTACACCCGCTTACCTCACCTCCTACACCCTCCTTACCTCCCTACACCCCTTACTTCACCTCCCCACCCCCTTACCTCACCTCCCCACCCCCCCTTACCTCATCCCCTACCCCCTTACCTCCTTCCCTACACCCCATACCTCCTCCCTACACCCCTTACCTCCTCCTACACCCCCCTTACCTCACCTCCCTACACCTCCTTACCTCCTCCCCCCCCCTCCTTCCCTCCACCTCCCCCACCCCTACCCCCACCTCCCTACCCCTTACCTCCCTCACCATCCCCCTTACCTCCCTCCCCTACACCCCCCTCTTCCCTCACCTCCCTACACCCCCTACCTCACCTCCCCTACACCCCCCTACCTCCCCTCCCCTGCACACCTCACCTCCCCACCCCTCACCTCCCCCCTTACCTCCTCCTCCCTCTTCCCTCCTCCCCAGTCAGTCACTCTCCCTTTCTCTATCAATGTTATCGTCATTTTCCATGTTTCCTCCTCCTACCCTTCCCTAGCCCTCCACCCCTCCCCTTCCCTGCCCCTCACCTCCCTTCCCTATTAGCCCTCACCTCCTTCCCTATTTCACCTCCTTCCTAATCCCCTCCACCTCCCTTCTATACCTCACCCTCCTCCCTATTAGCCCTGCACCCCTCCCTTCCCTATTAGCCCTCCACCCCTCCCCTTCCCTATTACCCCTCACCCCCTCCTTCCTATTAGCCCTCCACCCACTCCCCTTCCCTATTAGCCCTAACCCACTCCCCTTCCCTATTACCCCTCCACCCACTCCCTTCCCCTATTACCTCCACCCACTCTTCCCTATTAGCCCTCCACCCACTCCCTTCCCTCTATTAGCCCCTCCACCCACTCCCCTTCCCTATTAGCCCTCCACCCACTCCCTTCCCTATTACCTCCACCCACTCCCTTCCCTATTAGCCCTCCACCCACTCCCCTTCCTATTACCCCTCCACCCACTCCCCTTCCCTATTAGCCTCCACCGACTCCCTCCTATTACCTCCACCCACTCCCTTCCCTATTACCCTCCACCCACTCCCCTTCCTCTACCCCTCCACCCACTCCCCTTCCCTATTACTCATTCACCAGTGCGCCTAGTCGCCTGTACTGTGCGGACGGTCATGACAAAGTATGATCACAAATAATAGTATAATCAAAGCTATTAGTCGGTATAATAGCTAAACTGATGTGTGTGTGTGTGTGTGTGTGTGTGTGTGTGTGTGTGTGGGGTGTGTGTGTGTGGGTGTGTGGTGTGTGTGTGTGTGGGTGTGTGTGAGTGTGTGTGTGTGTGTGTGTGTGTGTGTGGGTGTGTGTGTGTGGGTGTGTGTGTGTGGGTGTGTGTGTGTGTGGTGGTGTGTGTGGGTGTGTGTGTGTGTGGTGTGTGTGTGTGTGTGTGTGTGTGTGTGTGTGTGTGTGTGTGTGTGTGTGTGTGGTGTGTGGTGTGTGTGTGTGTGTGTGTGGGTGTGTGTGTGTGTGTGTGGGTGTGTGTGTGGTGTGTGTGTGTGTGTGTGTGTGTGTGTGTGTGTGTGTGGGTGTGTGTGTGTGTGTTGGTGGGTGTGTGTGTGTGTGGGTGTGGGTGGGTGTGTGTGTGTGGGTGTGTGTGTGTGTGTGTGTGTGTGTGTGTGTGTGTGTGTGTGTGTGTGGGGTGTGTGTGGTGTGTGGTGTGTGTGTGTGTGTGTGTGTGTGTGTGTGTGTGTGGTGTGTGTGTGTGTGTGTGTGTGTGTGTGTGGGTGTGTGTGTGTACGGCCACAGCTATCAGAAAGAATATTGCCAATCCTTCAATTGTGCAGGTATATAGCTGATGATAACCTGCACGTACCACACCGCTCACTCACCACTACTTCAACTACTCACTACCACACCGCTCACCACCACTAACCACTACTCACTCACCACACCCCTCAACTACCACTACTCACCACTCACTACCACACCGCTCACTACCACTACTCACCACTCACCACCACACACACCTCCTCACTCACCACAACCGCCCACCACCACCTACTTCACTCACCACCACCACACCCCGCCCACACCACCACCACTTCACTACTCACCACCACACCGCTCACCACCACTACTCACCACCACTCACACACACCCTCACTACCACACCGCTCACTACCACTACCCTCACCTCACCACACCTCTCACTACCACCACTGCTCCTCACTAACACCCCACTACCACACCGCTCACTACCACTCACCTCACTACTCACTCACCACACCACCACTACCACTACCTCACCACCACACCGCTCACCACCACTACCCTCACCACCACACCGCCTCACCACCACCACCCTGCCACCACTCACCACCACACCATCACTACCAAACTGCCCACTACCACCACCTCACTACCACACCACTCACTACCACTACCTCACTACCTCACTACCACACCACACACCACCACCACCCCACCACCACCACCACACCACCACCACCACACCTCCCACCACCTCCACCACTACCACACACTGCCTCACTCACCACACCGCCTCACCACCACACCACACCACTACCTCACACCGCTCACTACCACACCACCTCACTCACCACTACCCCACTACTCACCACCACCCCACCACTACCACACCTCACCACCACACCACACCACACCACCATCACCACACCTCTCACCACCACACCGCTCACTCACCACACCACCACACTACCACATCGCTCACTACCACACCACCAAACCGCCCACACCACCAACACACCACCACACCACACCACACCGCCTCACCACCACACCGCCTCCACCACCACTCACCACCACCACACCACCACCACACACCTCACACCACACCTTCACCACCACACCACCACCTCACCACACCCCTCACTACCCACCACCACTACCACAGCCTCACCACCACACCGCTCACTACCACACCTCACTACCACCACCACCACCCTCACTACCACCACCACACCCTCACTACCACCACCACACCCTCACTACCACCACAGTCTGCACATCACACGAACTAACAAGAGAACATAACTTTGCCACGACCACTACGGACTGTACGTGTGGCTGGTGATGGACGGATGAGTGGCCTAAAGTGGATGTAGTAGCGTGTGTACAACTGTCTGCACGACGGATGGCTCTATATATATACACACACACATGGGTACACACATACAGGTATACTGCACACACATACACTTTGCACCTACCTACATACCTGCAGCAAACCTCCCTATCTCTCTTCGAACAGGTGTGCTGGGAGGTCAGGGTGGGGTGCGTGTGTGTGTGTTCCTCCCCCACAC
>NW_024724368.1:4455385-4607885 GCF_018991925.1 Homarus americanus | reverse complement strand
ACCTTGAGGGGAGACTTAGACTGAGCAAAGGTGATAAGTGATGACAAATATTCGTGTCTTGTTCCGATGGGCGATGATGATGATGATGATGATGATGATGATGATGACGATGATGATGATGATGATGATGATGATGATGACGATAATGATGATGTGTGTGTGTGCTATCTGATAACACGCTCCCTAGTCCTGCGTTGTCTTACCTGCCTACCCCACACCTCCCTCCTATAGACATTCTCTCCTCTCTGATTCCTCTTTCCTATACGCCATCTTTCTCTCATTCCTCTCTCCCTTGCGTCATCTCTTTCATATTCCATTCCTTTCTCCTCTAATCTCCTATTCCTCTCTGTCCCCTACGTCACCTGTCTCTCCTCCCCTCTCACAGTCCTCAGGTCAACCTCTCCCTTACGCCATCCCATACCATCCCTCACGTCATATATCTTCTACCTCTTTTAAATCCATCTCTCCCTTCTTCCCTTACCTCTTGTCTCCTTCATAACCCCATCTATCTCTCTCCTCTTTTATTTACCCTTCTCTCTCTCTCTCTCTCTCCCATTGTTCTAACACACCAATACCCGGACTTCCTCCTACTCCTCCTCCTGGAAGACACGACAAAGGCATCAACACGCCTACAACATATACAGCATCACCATCTACAACCAATCTACTAGTTCTTGTGTGTGTGTGTGTGTGTGTGTGTGGGTGGGTGGATGAGTAACCCCCAGTTAGCCCATGACAACCCACACGGTCTTGATTGCGTTACCCTGTACGGTATTTCCGCCTCGTGTGCTGCTGCTACTACAAAGCGCGAAGCATACTGAGGGGGAGGGAGGGAGAGGTGAGGGGGAGGGCGAGAGGGAGAGGTGGGGGGAGAGGTGAAAGTGAGAGAAGAAAAAATACCAAGGGAGAGATGGAAAGCAAAACAAACATCAAAGGAGAGACATCGTGACCTACTTGTTTATACAATGACAAAAATATAATAATAATTGACACTAATTATTTTCCTTCATAATTAAGCCAAGATGTGATATAATCTGAAGAATAAAAATAAAATAATTAAACTCGCGCGACATTACAGATTCCAGGACAAGATTGAAAAGGTAAACTTAAGAGAAACGAGTGACAGATAACGAAGGTAGGTACAGTATATACACGTTACCTGTTTGGCGTAGTCGACAGGTGACGTGAGAGGTACGTGCAGTAACCGTCAGTGGCCAGCCGACTAAGTCAGTAAATTATTATTCTCGATTTACGTGTACGGGTGTTTGGGGAATATCCACGTCAGACGAGTCTCTGTTATCAAAGTCTTCTGGATAATTTCTATGGATATCAGAGAGATAACTTCGTCTGTCTTTGTACACGTTTACTCTTACTAAAAATTTTCCAGTGTTTTTCAGACGGTCAGCTCACAGCGTTATGTTGACGGAGTGACGGCCGACCTTGTCATCACTCCACGGCGACCCTGAACAAACGCTGGTGTCGGGAGAAACGTTAGTCACTTCCTGGAGCCCATTCACTACCGGGATCCTTCTGACTACCTGTGTAGAGTTTTCTGGTTGTAGCGCACACATAAACCTAGAGCAAAATATATCACCAGAGGGATAGTTTATTCGTCTCCTCTGTTTGATGTCTAGCGTAGAGTGGTGACGCGGGTGACAACGACCCAGGTGCAGTTTATGATGTCCCCGGCACCAGGAACACACACACACACACTGTCCGGTCCGGGTAACTCACGACAAGATGATGGCAACACAGTCAAACAGCTGATGACGTAAACAAAGGAGTCACATGAGCGTGGTCGATGGTTGAGAGAGAGTGATGTAGTACCTGCTGGTAACTGAGAATCAAGGTGCAGAGAGAGAGTCAGGCAGGTGAGTTGCCTCTACTGCTCCACCAGCTTCCTCAGTAACAAACACACCGTGAGCCACACACAAACACCTCCACCCTCGCTCACGTCTCCTCTCGCTATGACTCTTGCCGCCACTCGCCAGCCCTGCCCGCTCACACACACGCACAAACACACACACGAACATGCACACACTCGCTCACGTTTTCCTCCCCCCCACACACTGCTATCACCGCCCCTCCCCCCCATAATCACTCGCTCTCCACACCTCGATTCCTAGCAACGCCCCCGCCCCCGCCCGCCCCACCCCCGTTAGACATAAATTTTAACACCACCTTCCTGATCACTTACACCCCCAACAACAACCAGAGGAGGGAGGGGGATGATGAATTGAAAATGATGTAAAACTGTACAGCTATTAACTCTTCCCTTAATAACACGTACAATATTATGTGTATTTGTGAAGAGCATCCTCCCTCCTCTCCCCATTCCTCTTACTCCTCACTCCTCCTACTCCTTCCCTCTTTCTCCCTCCACCCCCTCGTATCCCTCTCCTCTCCACCCCATACTCTTCTTCCTAGCTCTTCAGAGACAACAAGAACTTTTTACTCACAAAGAGATCAAGACCAAAATCTTTACTCTAGATAACACTAGAACAGAAAAGTCTCTTACTAGCCAAAATAACTAATTCACAGGAACCTTTATCAGACTACTAGTCAATATGATTAGTTTCAGATTAGCTGTCGACGAATCAAGAGGATTTACCCAACAGTGCCAAGTCCCTGAAGATAAGCAAGAGGTATTTCAAGTACCCCTTATCACCATGTCCCTGGATGACTAACTAAAGATACTAACACTAGCCGGGAGTCGCTCTTACTGTACACAAATGTAAAAGCTTCATATATAAACATAAGTGTAGCCGTTCCCAGCCAATCACCGTTCAGTAAACTATGGGATAACACAGCCGGTGTTTACAATCCCGTCCCTGGCATATCTCTGAGGATTATAGCCCATGGGAACGAATTACTAGCCTAGAGAACTAGCAGAGAGTAGCCTCCGTGTAGCTAGGTAGCCCAAGGTACGCGTCATCTATAGCCCCGGGTGAAGGGATGAGCCCCACAGTGTCAATGCCTCCCGCCCCGCACACTCCCGTCTTCAAAGGCCGCCTCCTGACCGTCTATCTGGCCATCAAAGTCGTCACAATTCACTGTTCACATTCACTAAGGTCCGTACGGTAAAATAGTCCTCCCCGTAAGTAAAAGTATTAGAAACGTCCAACTAATAAACAAAAAAACAAAATATAAATAAAATTACCCCCACCTTATGACCCCTAAATAACACAGACATTGAATTGAGATTTTTTTATCTTAACTAGAGATGAAAAGAAAAAAAATATAGTGGAGAATATTTAGTAAAAGACATTCAACTTTAATCTGACCTACTTGGTGCTAAATGAAGGTGCAATGACGACTCGCTGTTAGTGTGGTGATTTTTTTTATTTATTCATTTTTGTTGGGGGTGGGGGGGGGGAACTCAGAGCCACCTATGTGTGTGTTCCCTCCAGCTAGTTCCTGTCATTAGTTCCTCCCCCCTCCCCCTCCCACCGACACACACAATATCACCAACACGAGGAACAACAATACTTGCCCCGGACAGTTCGCCATCACCCAAATTTACGATCCTCAACAACACACCGGGAACAGCACAGCGGCCCCGGATATAACACGTCCACCCACCTCTCCCGTCTCTCTCCACTCGGCTGTGTCCACACTTCACCTCAAACTCATTTTCACGATAAATTTACATAAACCTAACCTAACCTAACCTACCTGTGTGATCTAATACCTTCGTTTATGACTCAAGAATGGAGAACAGAGATAGAGCAATATGTTTATCTTTGGCTTCATATACTGCAGTTTCTAACCTAACATTAACCTAACCTAACCTACCCAACCTAACCTACTTGACCTAATCTAACCTAACCCAGCGTAATTTACCTAATCTAACCCTAATATCTAATCCCTTACAACACCACCCACACCATAAGGTCCTTACACCACCACCCACACCATAAGGTCCTTACACCACCACCCACACCATAAGATCCTTACACCACCACCCACCCCACCCCACAGGTTCCTACACCACCCTCTTACCTCAACACACATTGCTAACCTAACCAGCTTCCACCTCGCTGCCCCCAATGGCTGCTCTGCGAAATCTCCTAAAGACGTAATGGAAGGCTGGGCCTCTGAGCTGACTCTGCCTCTTTCTTCAATGTCACACACACACATACACACACACACAGATCCGTCCATTCACTACAGCACAACACACAGTCCTATAAAATGTGAGTTACGAAGGATAGTGTAAACAACAGAGGTGGTAATGGTGACAGTGGTGGTGGTGGTGACGGATGGCTGCCTCTCAGCTACGCGGGCCGCCGGACGCAACACAATGAATGGACCACCAGTGCTTGCATACACACTAAGGGCCCCCACACTACTACCCCCCCCCCCTCACTAACACTCCTCCCTTACTGACTACTGATACAACCTTACTCTTACTCACTATATAAGTCACACACATATACCAGGGGCGGGGCGGGGTGAGAGCGGGGCTGGGCGGGGGCAGGGATGAGGTGGGTTGGGAGCGGGGCTGGGCTGGCAGAGTATAAAAAAGTACACAGCGGTTGTGACAGGTAAGACACACGCCCAAGTTGATACATACAGCGGCCGTGGCATACCTGGCACTGTAGTAATTAGGTCACCTTGCCTATGGTCATGTAAAGCAAAATATTAACATTCCATCGTCGGCTCGGGTGTCCGCCTTGAGACAACACCATTAATATCACTCATACATCTAACGACTTGATGAAGACATTTAAATATCTCTGTAATTTCTAAGATTAACATACAGTACACACCTGGTTTGAGAGCCCTGACTAACAGGTGACCTAAAGACACGTTGTGTAGTGGGCTGATTGACACACACACACACACAAACACACACACACACACACCAGCAACTTTCCTAACATAATAGATGACAACAGTAACGAAAGTAACATAATATGAATTGTGTTTAACGAATACGAATGTCCCTCACGAACGTACGGACATAAGGACGACGGATAATACTAACACGTACGGTACTTACAACGTCCGTGTCGAGAAATAAAAAACAGCACACGAGGCAAATTCACAGATCTAATGTAGATATAGAAGATACTGAGTCATTCTTTAGGGGCACAATATTCATCCCATTTCTATACGACACACTGCAAAACTTGGCAGATAGATTTACTAAGCACACACAGCAGGCTATGGAACTTGGAGGTCTTATACCTAAGTACAGAGATGGAAATTCACCAAGTACCAATACGGTGATGTTGAAAAGGCTACACTTCAGCAAGCTCTAGGAGAATGGCATGTTTGGGCAGAAATGTGGAAATTAGCACCTCCTAGGCCCACATATGCTATCTCAGCCCTAGTAAAATGTGACAGCAACAGCTTTCCCTAAATTGCTTCCCGGGAGGGCGCGGGCGGGTCGTGTTGCGTCTCTGTAACAAAGCGTGTTTAATCTACGACTCTCAACATGGGTTTACAAAGGGAAAATCTTGTCTAACAAATCTGCTGACGTTTTTTAGGAAAGTCTTCGAGGTAGTAGATAATGACGAAAATTACGATGTTATTTACTTAGACTTTAGCAAAGCATTTGACAGAGTACCGCATCAGAGGCTTCTGAGAAAAGTTAAGGCTCATGGTAACGAGGGGAAAGTTTTAAATTGGATAAAATCATGGCTCACCGATAGAACGCAGAGGGTCAGCGTAGATGGTGTTAAATCTGAGTGGGGCCGTGTAACCAGTGAGGTTCCCCAGGGGTCAGTACTAGGCCCACTCTTGTTCATAATCTACATAAACGATCTAGATACTGGGATCAGCAGTGACATAAGCAAGTTTGCGGACGATACCAAAAAAGGGCGGCAGATTAATTCAGGGCAGCATGCAAATGCATTACAGGAGGATCTAAATAAACTGCAGGGGTGGTCTGAAAAACGGCAAATGAAATTCAACACCAGCAAGTGCAGCGTACTTAATATTGGAAGAACAAATACTGTCAATGTATACAGCCTACAACATCAACCTAGAGAAGTCGACTTGTGAAAGAGACCTAGGGGTACTTGTAAGCCCGGACCTACGGCCTAGAAAACAGTGCGTTAATGTTCGAAATAAGGCAAACAGAGTATTGGGTTTTATATCTAGAAGTGTAAGTAATAAGAGTGCAGAGGTCTTACTGCAACTATATCTTGCGCTAGTCAGGCCGCACCTCGATTATGCGGTTCAGTTCTGGTGCCCTTCTTATAGAATGGATATCAATTCACTAGAGTCGGTGCAGCGAAGAATGACGAAAATGATTCCGGGACTTAGAAACATTCCATATCAGGATAGGTTAAAGAAACTTAACTTGCATTCCCTAGAAAGACGAAGAGTGCGAGGAGATATGATAGAAGTATTTAAGTGGGTGAAAGGAATCAATAAAGGGGATATACTGTAGATAAAGTTCTTGTAATATCCGAGCAGGATAGGACTCGGAGCAACGGATTTAAGTTGGATAAGTTTAGGTTTAGGAGGGAGATAGGAAGGAACTGGTTCACAAATAGGGTGGTGGACGAGTGGAACAAGCTTAGCAACTTTGTAGTAAGTGCTGGAACCCTGGAAAAATTCAAAAGGAGGCTGGATAGATTGATGGATGATAGAGAGTGGTAGTAACTCTCGACAGGAGCTGCCATGCACAGGCCAACCGGCCTATTGCAGACTCCTTGTGTTCTTATGTTCTTATGTTCGGGCCCAGGTCATTTACGGCTCAGAACACAACATTACCTGCAGGGCTTCTCACAGTCAAGGCAGATAATACCACCACAATAAACTAACCTCAAAGTAGTAAAGTTAAATGGTAACTTATAATATGTCACGCGAGCTACTTTTTATGTACTTTGGTAGACTTGGTTTGGTTATGTTAGGTTAGGGCCAAACACTAATGGCCACGTGGAAATAGCAAAGAATAATACAAATTACTTAAAGAATGTTAAAACTTCATAAACTCATCACAAAAGTAGATCCAGTTCTCGTGTCTACTGCAGCTCACTAACACCAGGGACGGCCAGCAGCAGCTATACACTCTTAGGTTACTTAATGGAGGAATAAATAGTCAATAAACATCAACCGCGGGAGACTAAACATTCATTCAACACCAGCAGCCAACCACAAGACACGCTACTGTCAACTCGTTAACTTGACTCGTTGAAGAAAGTGACAGTGAAGGTAACAACGCTGTAAATGATCACACTAAAACCCGGAAATAACCAACCGTGAAGGATCCTGACGCCAGATGGTTAAATACGGGTGGTGGTGGTTTACAGCGTCAGTTAAGTCAGTCAGTCAGTCAGTCAGTTAATCGATTCTGCTGACATGCCAAGGACTGGGTAACCACGAGAGACAGAATTCTAGACAGGGGTTTTGACAGAATATAGAGGAGACAGTCTGCTAGAACACGGGGTCCTCTCTGAGATTGAAGGAGTTAATAATAGTTCTTCCAGGAATATTAAGCCAGTCATAATTACATGTTATTTGGTCATTATAAGAAGTGATACATAACACTGACGGTCCACAATGCAGTAGGCTTGACACATATGATACAGGGAACCATGTGTGTCATGTATACAGCAGTGAGGTACTGTGTCAGGCAGGAACATGGTGTCAGATTGTCTCTTCTCCACGTCCCCACATACAGGTGAGCGGGGGTCACCTGGGCCATTAAGGAACACCTGTACTGTATACCTGTTCTTCTACCTTTCGCTGTCTCCTTATGTTCTCTCTCTCACACACACATTTAATATATGGACGACTTTCACATTTACTCTACCATACATACCAATAATGACGAACGTCTAATCGTTTTCCCATACGTCAAGTCTCAGCCAATGACAACCCAGAGCCGAAGGTGGTCGCAAACAGGAACGAGACAGGTGAGAGGTGATTAAATTGTCATCTGATCCTCCTAATGACCTCCCCAACCCTTCTCTTTAACTAGGAGGGAAAAACTTAAATAGTTTCAGGACTTTTTAAGTAAAGTTTAATTCTTACATGTTACTTATTTCCGTATTATTTTAAGTATTGTCTCCTCCATCACACGTATTTCCGTATTACTAATTACCAACATTCAGACAACATTACACATTTATACTTTAATTACTAGTCTAATGTGTCTATTTTCTATTGTGTATACACTCAATTACCCAAGATTCGTTCGTCTCCCACTGAACCACGAGAGATTGTGACTCGTGAACCCTAAGCAGTAGACCGATACATCATTCCGTCCACAAATGCTTCGGGTTCACGAGTCTGAATCCCAGGGTTCGTGGTTCAGGAGGAGAGGCGACAGGACTTTATATAGTTGACTGTACAAGTAGTAATAATAATTCACCACATCTGTCCTCTGTCTTCACTGTTCCTCATATCTGTCTACCGTCCCTCTGATATACTGTCTATATTCCTCACTGTCTGTTTGTGTCCTCTCTCGGCCACCCAGCCATAACAACAACAAACAAAATCACCAGGGCATTATAAACAAGAGTTGTGAGAGAGAGCACCAGTTAGTGTAAGAGAGAGAGAGAGAGAGAGAGAGAGAGAGAGAGAGAGATCAAAAGGCAGCATTAGAGAGAGAGAGTGTAAGACAGAAAGAGGAGAAAAAGAGAGAAAAAGAGTAACAGACTTAGCCGGTGATGACGGAGTAGAGTTGGTGATGCAAGGGGAGGATGAGGCCTATTACCACCAGTTGCCACCACCACCACCAGTGTCCCCAGGTTATAACTCTCAGCCGGGGTGGGTGGGGTAGGGGGGTGGGGGGGTAGGGGTGGGGGGTAAGTAGAGAAGGGTACCTAGTATATGTCACTCAAGAGGGGGGAGGAGGAGGATGAAGAGAGGAGATATAACCCCGCCTCCTGTACTGTGAAATAGATGGAGAATGTTATAGGAGTAGATGAGGGGGGGGGGATATCAAAGAGTTAAACCATCATCGTCAGAGTTAAAATATTAATCCTCAGAAGGTTAAATTACCATCGTTAAAAGTTAAAAAAAAAAATTCCTATGTTTAGAGCAGCTGTCCCTCCTGCTTCCCTACACCACATAACTTGTCACTTGTGTTCCTCTCTTGAGTGTTGGACCCCTCAGCTTAACACCCCGGGGATACACTCATGAATAGTTCGCCTTAGTGTGCAGCCCTTGGGAGGTGTACAGTGGGAATGTAGGGAGTTAAGGGCCATGGGACGTTTGGTGTAGGCCAGGCGGGGTCACCAGCGATGGATTCCTCAAGTGGACGATAAGACCGTCCTCCTCGCCGCCACCTACACCTGGTGGAGATGACAACACGGGAAGCAACGTTCTCCCGCCTGATTACCCCCCTCTCTCTCTCTCTCTCTCTCTCTCTCTCTCTCTCTCTGTATATCTCTCTGTATATCTCTCTCCCTCTCTGTGTGTATCTCTCTCCTCTTCATTTCTCCCTATCTCTGTCTACCTGTCTCTGTCTAAGTGTGGGTCTCTCTCTCTCTCTCTCCACGTACAGGAGGAAACAGAGAACGCATAGAAGGAAGAAAAAGATACAATAGAGGAGGAAAGAAGAGGGAATATACCTGGAAGTGATGAAGGAGGAGGACTGTCCAGGGGGGGGGTTACAAGAAGGATGGAGCTGTCCACTTGGGTGCTGGAGTGGGAGGTGTGACACCTGATGAGAGGAGAGGGATAGGGGAGGCTGGCATGTTGACCAGAAACGCTTAATGGGCACTGTGCTGTGACACCTGGCGGGGGTTTATGACGACCACTGAAAGATATATTCCTGCCGTCTATTTTAGGGAGCCGCCAGAGTTCAAAAGTCAAGGTTGACAGAAACTGGGCGACGGTTCTGGTGCGTTTTGTGGTGCTAAATATATATATGAGAGAGAGAGAGAGAGAGAGAGAGAGAGAGAGAGAGAGAGAGAGAGAGAGAGAGAGAGAGAGAGAGATAGGTAACACGTTGTATTTCGCTTACTATATTACGTCATGTTCCGTCACTCCCGAAGAGAAAATATATACGTTATTTATACAAACTGTAGATCCACACACACACACACACACACACACACACACTGTCGTTCTTGTAAGTGGTGAGTGAATTATCACGCCTACATCGACATGGTTACACTAATATTATGTGTGGTAGCCAAACACTCTCAAGCGACCGTCCCTCACCCCAACACACACGTAATCTCCGCCACATCAGCAACAGCAGCGTGTATCCTAACTCAAGGGGAATGTGTCAACAAAAGACTCCATCCTCCTCTGTGTTCTGCTGAGAGAAGCACTGTTACACGACAAACACTGAACCACTTACCCAAGCACAAGTTATAAACCTGAATTAACTTTTATGAATGAAGAGAGAATTGCATAAACACATAACAATAAAACTGGTGAAAATAATCGTCAATAATTCTCCATTTGATCCAATATCTTTTTATTATTATACATAAAGTCTTAACTAACGAGTACTGCTTCAGTGTTTCAGAGTGGAAGTGTGTGTGTGCACGTACAGTACAGTGGAAGATAACAGTGAGGAACGGAGGCAGTAGTGTCGTGTAAAATGTGAACCTTTAAAAATGGCTGCAGGTAGATAAAAATTCTCCTGGGTTGGGGTGAGGTAAAGCTCTCGGTGAGATCTGTATACACGGAGTTGGGGTCACCTTAAAGGTTCACCGGTAACGTGATACTAATTATTTCTGAGTCTATGATGTAATGCCTCCTCTACACACACACACACACCTATAATACCTGGGAAAAGCACGACCCCCGCTCTCCCTGCACGACTCCCCCTTCCCCCCACAAGCCAGGCCAGACAAAGCCACTTTAACAACATTTCATACAACACAGCCGGGCTACACCATTTTCATTTCCATCATTTAAACAGCGACATTTCAAGCGTATAAAACCCTATTACAACGGAGGCGAATTCAATTTTACTGACATCTCGTTTTTTCTGCCTTTTTCCGAGTAGGGAATTTTTACAACTGATGGCAGATTAAAAGTAAAGGTTCGCGCTCGGGCGTCCAATGAATCGAGCGCTTCATCGGTTCAATTCCAAATACTTTTAGCTTTTAAATACGCTAACATGTTATATACGGTAACGACTCTATAACTGTGAATTACATACAGCCTCGCTATTATACTGCACCACCCTGTAATATATATCGTGTCATTTCATATATACAGATACAAATGCACGAACAATTACAGGGAACTAAACCATGACAGCATCACCAAAGTAAAAATCCCACAACACCTTTATCGTTAATATTTCGATCCTCTCGTGAAGTAGTCATCTTACCTCAGTCTTCTCACAACTGTTTACACACAAGTTATATTTTACGTCAAGTTTCACTAACAATCCCTCTAGTGTACAACCAACCACAACTGGCACTAATACCCACAACCCCTTCCTGACATAAGTGGCCAATCGTCGCCATACCGTTTTTACACATAACTAAACTAACAAAGATAATGTTACTCTCCAATCAGCCGTGACCTACACATGACGTCACTGCCACCTCACATATGACCTACACACGACGTCACTCTCTCCTCACCCGTGACCTACATAACGTCACTGCCACCTCACATATAACCTACTGTACACATGACGTCACTCTCCACGCCCATGACCTACAAGTATGGTTGATTGGTGGTGAAACTCCTCCCACGTCCTCACACTGGAGATGGGAAGCAACACCTACCATCCTAGACCTAAATACCTGACGGTGCACCTCTGTTACCGTGACCTTGCTGACTCAACAGTGACCGTGCCAACACTCAACACCTTCACCGCGTCTTTTCCTGTCATCGACGAGTAAGTAATGTTTACCTCCTCGCGGTGTTTACTGCGTCATGATACAGTAGTCTTAATACCCCGTTTGGGCGTCGTGGTTGTTAGAGTGATCGTGAAATATTCCTGGCGGGTTATCATAATTTAAAGGGGATAATTTTTTATTTATTTATTGACCTCTACATTGTTACAGGAGATTCAGGTAAATATTAATATAGTGTTATGTGGCTGTTCAGTAGGCATGGCTGTATCTTTGTTCCTGAATGGCGAGTGTGTGCTCTGGTACAGTTGGTCTGGCCTCGGGATATATGTATATGTATTTAACTAGTTTATTCTGTTGTACTGTTCGAGTGTATGATAAGGCTGAGGTTGTTTGTATTTTGCTTGTTAGTTTTCTTGTCTTTGTAAATACGTTCCTTAATTTTATTATATTAATAAATTATGCAGTGTATGATTCCTCCTCAATATAAGTTAATCTGGGGCTTAGTAAGAACCTGGCGGATACAATATTAGTCATGATAGTGTTTACCCTGTGACCACTAGTGACAGGGGCTTGCTTCTTTATGCTCTCACGATTAAACCTCACCTCTTATTTGACTAGTGGCAAATTCTTGATAAAGAGGAATGATGGCGTGACAATATACTTTACCTTAACACATCACCCTTCAGTACCGCTCACACAACCATCACTGTATCAGACGCCATCTACTGATGCTGACACACAGGACGAGCTGTTGACCGTCCATACCAATGTTTACACGAGTTGTTTTATCCGTGTGTGTGTCCAAGGCCAGGCAGGTCACCATCGTCTCCCCCACACGAGGCGCTCACTGCCCCCCCCCCTCCCCCGCCAGCACAATAACCCGTTTCTTGCACTCCTTAACTAAACTTCATTTCCATCTTTCCACAGATCTCTCTCTCTCTCTCTCTCTCTCTCTCTCTCTCCGTACCTCACCATCTGATGTATAATACTACTGCCGGTGTATACATATGTACAGCATGTTGGTAGTATTAGTACCCTGCCTGGGACCACACACACACACACACACACACACACACACACACACACACACACACACACACACACACACACACACACACACACACACACACACAATGGGCCATGTTTGATCATAACGAGGCAGGTAATTGGGTTTAGCTTGGGGTGGGCGGGTTCTAGGTGCCACCCATAACCCAACACTGACCTTCGCTACAGCAGTGCGTGGGAAGCTGAGGTGACGCCTATATGAAACCATTATTTCGTATATACACACACACACACACACACACACACACACACACACACACACCTAACCTTCTCCAGGGCTCCTACGACACGTGATGTACTCAACAGGTAAAACAGGTGACAACTCCATAACAAATGTCTCTCTAGATTACCTCCCAGCATCACCTGTCAGTGGGAGGGTTATAGAACGCCTTCCTTGTGGGGAAAATAAAGTAAGGCGACTACACATAAACCTCGACCATTACCAGGGAACATTGTATTGACCATCTGTACTAGAGGTAAACAACACTACTACTTCCGGGTTGACACTATGTACTGTATCCTTCCTCAAACACACAGGTATAACTGCTGCCACTAAGTTATAATCGAAACAAGGCTAACAAAGTACTTGGTTTTATACACAGTAGTATTATTTACAAGACTAGCGAGGTCATCCAAAAACTATATCTTGCGCTTGTGAGACCTCACTTGGATTACGCAGTTCAATTCTGGTCACCGTACTACAGAATGGATATTGAACCCTAGAAAGAATTCAGAGGAGAGTGGCAAGAATAATCCCAGGCATTAGGAACCTTGATTACAGAGACAGGCTAAAGCATCTTAATTTGCACTCCTCGAGAGACGTAGAGTGAGGGGCGACATAATCGAGGTGTATAAATGGAAGTCAGGGCGAAGCAAAGGTGATATAACAAAGGTGCTCAAACTAACCAACCAGGAACGAACTCGTAACAATGGTTTTAATTTAGACAAATTTCGATTTAGGCGCGAGATAGGTAAACATTGGTCTGGAAATAGAGTCGTGGCTGAGTGGAACAAGTTACCAAACATCATTATTAACTCGAATACGCTGGATAGCTTAAACATAGGTTGGATGGATATATGAACAATAGGGGTTGGGTGTAAACGGGACTGCCCAGTATGGCCCGCTGCAGTTTCCTCCTTTCTTATGAATGTGTCTGTCTGTTTGTTTGGTGATAAAAAAAATCCCATTCATCTACATTTCATTAGGAAGATTGAAGCTGCCGAGACAGGGGAATGTGAAGGCAATTTACACACAATGTTAATAATGACATAATGGGTAATATTATCGCTACCGTCACGCCATCTCACGGTACCTCACCTCACTATACTATAAAGGGAACACCTGACGAATACCCACCTCAGTGTATATTTGTACTGCAATGGCAAGGAGGCGGACGACACACACACACACAGATATACAGATACAGACGGACACACACACATGCATAATACATCACACAGACAGACAGACAGACAGAGAGACACACAGACAGAGATAAAAAAGCCAAACTCCACACCAGAAAAAAGAGGAAGTAATTCTTAAGGCTCATTATAACACACCAATTACCCGCCCATTACACAACCAATTACCCGCCGCTCACACACCCATTTGCAGGTATTGATAGAGCCAATTAGACCCTGGACCAATTACCTACTGCTATAATTTAGTCGCTTGTCTAAAATAATCACTCGGCCAATTATACACATATCATACATGTATACTGTCCGAGTTAAGCTTATTATAGTAATTATATACAGTGTTATTATATAGAATACGTGTACTGTACGTGTTGTGCCTAATACATAACAAATACAGTTACAGACAAGACATTACAGGTCTGGCTTAGATAATTTCCAGGAATACATAAATTTCACAAGATTTACACTTGATTGGTACACCTAGACTGTCAAGCAACGGGGGGCTTTATCCCGTTACTTACTATAATTACTTATTGATGTTATACTTGATATTATATGCCAAAATTATACCACCATTATACGAATTATTGTGTCGTTTTGTTATAATCAGTTTTAGAGGTTATACTTGTTATTATATGCCAAGATTATAGTCAATGCAATAATTATCAAATCATTTTAAAGTGATTACAGGTGTTATAGTGTTTTTCAATCATTCAAAGTAGATTTTCGTTTTACTGTGTGTGTGTGTTGTGGACATGACGCGTACATAGATATAATAATGGTTATAGTAATACCTATGACATCAGTAGTGCTTGCATACCATTATCAGTCTACCAAACCTGACATCACAACTACCACCACCACTAGCACTATCACTGACACCACCACACTAGAGCACACACACACACACACACACACACACACACCATCAAAAAGCATTAGGACAGGGAAGGATGCGGGGAGGTTAAAGGTTTAGGGAGGGGGGGATAGGGAGGGGAAGGGAGGGAGGAGGATGGGGAGGGGAGGGAGCGGGATGAGGAGGCGGTTGTAAAGGCGTGAGGAAGAGTGGGATCGATACGCCAACATACTGGCAGGTAGTAGTGGTAGTAAACCCTATATCTAGGTCACCCCTGCCAGTCTTCCCTACCTACACCCCTGCCAGCTCCCCCATCCCTCCCTCACACCCCTGCCAACCCTCCCTACCTACACCCTTGCCAGCTCCCCTCCCTCCCTCACACTCCTGCCAGCCAGCCTCCCTCCCTCCCACCCCTGCCAGCCTCCCTCCCTCCCTCACACCCCTGCCATCCTCCCTTCACCTAACACCTTCATCCTATTCCTTCAGAGGGCCCAGTATACGTAACAGGGGATAATAACACCTTCAGGAGACATCACTACTCTTGAGATAAGTCACGTGGAGAGATCTTGTCCAGTCTCCACCACACACCTTCACTACCGCTACGAGATCAATATAGACAAAGAGCATGTAGCATATTCAAGTTATATCTGAGAGCTCTTTAAGGTATTGCAGGTGGTAGCCCTTTGTGTTGCAGGTGGTAGCCCTTTGTGTTGCAGGTGTAGCCATTTGTGTTGCAGGTGTAGGCCTTTATGTTGCAGGTGTAGCCATTTGTGTTGCAGGTGTAGCCATTTGTGTTGCAGGTGTAGCCATTTGTGTTGCAGGTGTAGCCATTTGTGTTGCAGGTGTAGCCATTTGTGTTGCAGGTGTAGGCCTCTATGTTGCAGGTGTAGCCCTTTGTGTTGCAGGTGTAGCCCTTGTGTTGCAGGCGTAGGCCTCTATGTTGCAGGTGTAGGCCTCTACTGTACAGTATGTGGCAGGTGTAGCCATTTGTGTTGCAGATGTAGCCCTTTGTGTTACAGGTGTAGCCCTTGCGTTGCAGGTGTAGCCCTTGTGTTGCAGGTGTAGCCATTTGTGTTGCAGAGGATTCAATAAACTGCAGAGGGAACATACCACGAGAGACTGGCAGGCACACCCCCTCACCCCGAGCAGTCCCCGTCTACAACACTCCCCCTCCCCACCCCCAGCAACACACCAATCAGAAATACAGCAATTTCGAATTACAATTGGCTTGTACGCAGACCAGACCAATCACAACGGGTATTACTCGTAACGGCCCAACCAATCAGAGATAGTGTCAAGGTGAGAGTTTTCATTCCTCTGGTCAGCATAAAAAAAAGTGAAAACTAATCAGAGATAATTGGCTAAAAGTTGTATTTCTCATCTTTTGGCGCGAAAAAGTTGCATCAATCACAAACACACAGAGACAGACAGTTGGCGGGAAACAAACTCATCCTTTATCGATACACAAACCAAAATAAATCCCAAACGGTTTTGTTTTCCATTTATTGTTTAGAAATATATATATTAATCACACCCAAAGTTGTTAGGTGGTTTTATTTTACAGAGGCGGGGGTGTACAATCCTATTAATAACGGAGAATTGGGTAGGTTTATTTTCTATTGGCTCGTGTGTGGAGGAGGATCCTAGCCAATGGTAACACGATTCATAGTAATTCCTCTTCTATCAACTCTGTGTGTGTGTGTGTGTGTGTGTGTGTGACTGAATAATACACACATACATATATAAACAGATACACACACACACACATATACACTATCCACCCCCCCCCCACACACACACACCAGAGCTACATTAGGCAAACATGTTTATGAATCCCAACACAACCATTTGCCACGCCAGCCAAACATAACCCAAGGTAGCGAGCGGTTGTATCGATAAGCTAAATGCATACAGCGAACAAGCTTATGTTTTCATTCACAAGGCAATAAACTGATGCCAGATTGCTATCACTACTTCCCTGGCTGCTGTCAACATTAAACGGAAATAAACACATCACGATACATTCCTAACACCAGTGGTGGGCACAGCTAAACGAAAAGTTAGCTTCGCTAACCGCTAATCTGCTAACTAAAAGTTAACTTCGCTAACGCAAAACCGCTAAACAGCTAAAAAAATAGCGGAAGCTAACGGTAACCGCTAACTTTTATTATATGAATTTAGCTTCGGTTTGTTTGTTTTTTGGCTCTAAAACCCTTAAAAACAGACCTAGAGCTGAAATTTTCATATGTTGTCTTGTAGCTTAGACATAGAGCTTTCCAAAAAGGTATAGCATGCCAAGATCAGATGATGATCAAGGTGTACACAAATAGTTAAATGAACAAATGAAATTAAACATTAGTTTACATTCAAGTTCCAACATACACTTTATAATCTTTATTTACTGCACGAAAAGACAGAAAGTATTAAACGAATCCAAAAACTATAGTACTGTATAGAATAGGTAGTAAATAGCATCATGCCAAGATCAGATGATGATCAACTTATCAAGGTGTACACTGTACACAATTTCACTAACAATTAATTTGCATTCTCATACAACCTATCGCCGACAACGTCGTAACTGAACTCAGAACTGCGGAATTACACAATGCTGCTCAGCTGCTGCAGCGCGGCGTCGACAAATCATGTCTTGTCACGTTTACACGTACTAACACGCAGTCAGCCAAGTGTGCCTGACTGGCTGTTGGAGACACGCGTCGCGGCGTCACACGCTTACAACAGACAAGAACAAACATGTATAAATTTTGTAAGCGGACTTAAAGTTAGCAGAACTAAATTTAGCGGAAGCTAATTGGTCCGCTAATGGTTCCAAAGTTAGCGAAAACGCTAATCCGCTAACGAGAAAGTCAGCTTCGCTAATTAGCGGTTAGCGGAACCGGCCTAACACACAGTTCTGGCCAGGGTACGATATGGTATACGAGTACAAGTGCACATTATGTAGACAGTCAAGTATTAAAGCCCATTCACCTGTCTCACTGAACCACGAACCCCAAGATTCAGACTCGTGAACCCGAAGCATTTATACAAAGAATAATGTATCAATCTACTGTATTAAATCGACTGTTACATAAAATACATAACCATGCGTCAATTTCTCACCATCTCGCTGCTACACACATTTTCTCCTCCACCTAACGTGTCGTATCATCCCACACACTAAATTACTGGGTCAACACCGTTTATTGCCGAGCGTTGGCTGGATAAGGCACTACTTCATACACGGTTACTGAATACCTCTTGTTAAGTCACTTCCCCAAAGAACACAGCACAGAAATCCTATTAATTATCTCCATCAACTTTCTATTCACTTCTGTAGTTTTAACATTGTACCGGTTAAGAGGTGACGATGTTACTCGAATACCCAGTACACTGTTGTCACGGGGGATATATGTGACGTGTTTCAGAGGCTCCCTGTAGGCGCTCATTACTACGGGACGAGAGGAGTTACCTGAATAAGAGTTAATACTAGTGAGTGAGTGGTGAGGGTGGGTGAGTTGTAAGGGAGGGTGGGTGAGTTGTGAGGGAGGGTGAGTGGGTGGGTGAGTGGTGAGGGTGGGTGAGTTGTGTGGGAGGGTGGGTGGGTGAGTTGTGACGGAGGGAGGGAGGGTGGGTGGGTGAGTGGTGAGGGTGGGTGAATGAGGGTACTGAGTGAGACGATAATTGGGTGATAAGTGTAATATTTAATGACCGTGTCGTCTTTACATCTTGTATTAACATCAACCTATAATGTAAATGACTGATATTAATGGTGGGTGATACAGTACATGGTGGTATTGCAACAAATTATCTATACCCAGAAAGTAACATTCAAGTATAATCATCTTCATCATCATCGACACCATCATTATTATCATCATCATCTACACCATCATCATTATCATCATCATTGTCATCAGCCGAAAATCAATCCTTCCAACTATATAAATCCCTTAAGCTGCCAAACGTTTCCCAGTCTTTCTCTCTCCAAACTAAACCACTAAGGGTCCCCACACCTCCAAGAATGTGTTCTGTACACTTATACCTCGCCGATAAAATTGTACCGCGATGTTTTAAAAAATTTCTCACTCGTGAAAAAACATGGTAGCCCCCCCCCCCCTCCCCACAGACACACACAAACACATTCAGAAATATTTCCATTTATAGTGCAGAAGCGGCAGGTGGCAGGTCGCCCAGCACTCAGGACAAAGTGAAGCGTTCTATGCTGTACAAATAACTGCGACACTGAGGGGGAACACGTTAGGGACTGGCAGTGTATATGACTCTCCTGCCTCCACCTATAACAATTCTCGCCTCCATACAGTGATACACCCGGAGTGAGAAGGACTCTTATTGTGCTAAGGTTTTGTAGCAGCTGGACACACAACACACTGCTGGGAATATACACCTCGTCCTACCATTAGTCCTGCCTCTATCCTGTACCGGGGTGGTTATATGTCCAGCTCTTCAGTAGTTCATGTAGCTGCAGAAAGATGTTGTCGGCGAAAGCCCACTCACCCACCAACACCCGCCTGATGCACTTCTCTTGTCTGCCAACACTTGTGACGGCTCACCTCCCGTCCCCCGTCTTCAAGTTTGACGTCCCTGTACACTAGTTAGCAAATAAACCTAATCTAGCAGGTATTTACTCCACCATATGAGATATTAAACCACAATACACATCCTGCGAGACATAAAGCCACATTTTACATTGCCCTTTTTGTTACTTGAAAAGCGAAAAGACTATGGCGGGGCGTCAGTATGTCTTGACCCCCTCACACCACCCACATCGTCGGCTGTAGGTTCTAGGTGGGTGGCGTTCACCTCATGGGCGTCACTACTGTTTACGGGATTAGGATACTGCCAGAGGCCCCTCATGCTGCTGTACCGCCAGGCTCTCACACTGCCACTATGACCATGATTAAACGATGTTTGCGCCGACGGATACGCTGATGTCATCTTAGATAAAGACAAACGCGTGTGTAGAATAACGTATAGCCGAGCCTACCACACCGTTATCTTACACTTCTTGCTCTCTCTCTCTCTCTCTCACACACACACACACGAAGCCTGCACTAAACCCTCCTCGTTACCAAGAGAAATGAAGGTAACTCATTCTAAACCATGTGTGTGGTGCTGGAACTCCTCTACACGCATAATGTTCCACCATCAACCACGGCCTCGCTCTGGGCTGGCTCGCTGTTACACGTGACTCTTCTAACACGATATAAACTAATACCGATAATGACCGACTTTGTTTTTTATACACCAGCCTGCGAATGACACCATCGTGATGCATGTTAAGTTAAAACACGTTTCCCCGCTGTAACTCTAAACATCGGCTTTACCCAGACTTAACGTGGAGCTCTGCAGGGTCAGGGGTTACAGCCATACCACCTCAGCAGCTCCACTCACTACATGTTCAGTCCTCAGGAAAATCTCTAGTACAGCATCTCGCAAACTAGAATCCTCTCTCCCTCCCTCCCCTTCATTCGTTAACTTTTTCTCCCTCCTCTTTATTTCACTTACACCCCCCTCTCCGTCCCTCTCTCCCTTACACCCCCTCTCTCTCTCTCTGACTCCCCTTACCTTTCTCTCCGCCATTCCCTCGCCCTCTCCTTCACTTCCACCCCTCCCTCGCCCTCTCCCTCGTTTCTTCAGCCATGCCCTGTACACACACACACACACTGCCATGACCAGAAAACTAAGGATGTTCCACAAGGATGAGCGAGTATAAATATCAGGTCACCCTCCAGAATAAAACTCAGGGCATCTTGGACGACTCCTTCAACTCGGGTTATTCTACTGCCAGCGGCCATGTTACCTGAGCTTTTTAAAACTTGACTTGACACATCATGAGTTCGACAAGTTTTATAGCTTAAGATTTACTGAGGCTGGAGGATTTGTTGAGTATGAACAAGTGGATTTGTATGAATAAATTGATTTGTTGACTATGAACAATTTTTTTTTTAGTATGAACAGACGAAACACGACAGCCACGCGAAACACAGGATCTCGTCTAAGATATCGTGACCAATGTTGACAAGAGATGAAATAAAGAGTTCAGGTAAAGGCGACGTTAACAGTTCAGTTATGTGTCTTTACCAACACTACCTGAGATGTTGTGATCCAGATGACTTGTCCACACACACACACACACACACACACACACACACACACACACACACACACACACACACACACACACACACACACACACACACACACACACACACACACACACACACACACACACACACACACACACACACACACACTCTCTGAAGCCAGCATCATCACCGACGGACGCAGCACCCAACTGCAGTGCCATTACTCGAGTCTAAGCTTTGTCAATAAATTTGTTAAACTAAAAAAAATTAGTCTGGGTGCCAGTGCCACTTTACTGTTGCTCCTCTCCGCGTATACCAGTGCGAGTACACCCGTACCGCTCTGACCTAATTCCTGGCACCAGCAGCATCCACCTCTTTCCTCCCCCTCCCCAAACCCCACCCAAATACGCTCTCTCTCTCTTTTCCTTCTCCCTCCCTTCCTACCCCCTCTAGCTCCCTAAACTTTACCCATTTACACTCTCTCTTTCTCCCCCATTCACCCCCAATATGCTCTCCCTCCCTCTCTACTTCAACCACCCCATCTCCCCAACTCTAACTCCAATACGTCCCCTTCCCTCCCCTGTCGTCTCCTCTCCTCCATCTTATCTCCCCAACTTTTACTCCAATACGTTCTCCCTCCCTGCCTCCCTCTCTCTCCCCCGTCTCTCCCTCCCTGCAGCCTCCAGCACTGGTCGATATACGTTGTTTCCGCCAGAAGGCGCTGCCTCACGACGAAGGAGAGGGAGAAAGAGGGAATAAGGAGGGAGAGAAAGAAACGGAGAATAAGAGAAAAAGCGAGAGGGAGGAGGGAGAGAGAATGAGAGGGAAAGAGGAAGAGGAAAAAAGGAATATAAAGAGAGAGAGAGAGAGAGAGAGAGAGAGAGAGAGAGAGAGAGAGAGAGAGAGAGAGAGGACACCTACTCTTAAACTGCCGTAGAGAGAGACAAGAGAGACCTCGGGCTAGGTAAGAGTACAGATGGTCGCAGTTCTGAAGACCCAAGACTGAAGGAGTAAATGAGAGGAAGTAAAACAAAGGAATAAAAGAGGTGAATGAAAGATAATAACATAGACAGGAGATAAAAGAGTAAAAACCAGAGAGAAAGAAGTAAATTAAACGAGGGAGGAGGAGGAGGAGGAGGGAGGATGGAAGAGGGAGAAGGAGACTAATGAGAGACTGAACACCCGAAAGAGGGAAGAGGGGGAGGAGGAAGAGAGAGACACGCACAATTGACGATGATCCTGAGTTTAACAATAAAAGAGGGACATTGAGAAGATGGAGGAGAGGTAGGAAGAAGGTAGGGAGGATGAAGAGGAAAAGAGAGAAGAAGAAAACAGAAGGAAGAAGAGGTTTAAGGAACACAAGAAAAGAAGAAAGGAAACAGAAAGAAAGAAAGGAAACAGAAAGAAAGAATAAAAAAGAAGACACCGAGGGAAAGAAAAAAGAAACGGTAGAAAGGCAGAGGGACAAAAAAGGAAGAATAATGAAATAAAAATAAAAGAGGAGCAGGAGAAGGAGGCATAAAGGGAATAAGAAATAAAATACGCGAAGATGGAAAGAGAAAAGAGCCAAAGAAAAGGTCAAGGAAGAAGAGGCACTAGACACGAGAGTATCCCAGGAGAGGGTGTGGGTGGCAGGGTGTGGGTGGCTGGGTGGGGGTGAGTGGTTTGTTGGGGTAACTAGGTGGGCTTGGTGGTGGGTGGGTGGTGGTAGCAAGGTGGGGATGTGGGCTGGTGGGTGGTTGTGTGGGGGTGCCTGGGTGGGGGCGAGTGGTTTGTTGGGGTGGCTGGATGGTGGTAGCTACTGTAGGTGGGGATGTGGGCTGGTGGATGTTGCGGGGGTGGTGGGTGTGGCTAGGTGTCAGCTAGGAGTCTTGTAATGAGCGTATGACTCGAATAAAATGCTCCAGTGTATCTTTTTAACGAGCATCTGTGTGTGTGTGTGTGTGGCCATCGTAACAGCTACAAGATAAAGGTGACGAATTATTCAGTAATTTATATCATGTTTCATACAACGTTGTTAGTTTACCTCGCGGCCCAGTGTAATATACGAGATAACATTCTCCCCCCCCCCCAACTTCATCTTCCTCGGGTTCACTCTCCCTCCCCAATATTCTCCTCCTTGATAAAATTATCCCTCGACTGGGAACGCAAATTTTTTGGAAATACGTATCTGCGAGGATCAGGCGCTGCAGCTCCTCACAAAAGAGCCAGAAAATGTGAGGTTATATACTAAAAAAAGCAGCGACCCTCTAACAAACTGATGCAGCGCTGGCGAACTTTACACTATGGCTTCAGCAGCGAGCAATCATCTCTCCATCACGGGCTGTAGCCAGGGCAGGAATACACAAACTAGTACTCTATCTCGCACATGGTGTATCGTGCATGTATAAGCGCTGTCTGTGAATGCCTGCCGAATACAATACTGTACAAATGAAAGCCTCATGGATGCATGACTGTTTTCTGCAGGAGAAATATTCAGCTTTTGTTCTCTTTTTACTGTTCGCTCCGATACTTCGTTACTGCAGAGAGCAACAGCAAAATAAACACAACAAATATTTAATGATTAATATTGTAGTTGCAAACTCCCTATGTGTCGTAACTGTCAAACTCCACTATCCATCTCCCCACCACCACCACTAACAGGGTTCCTAGAATCACCCAACAGCCTCCCTTACATCCCATGCACTGTACTATCTCTGCCACCACCCCACCCCAGCCCCTTACTCCACCTATACATTTCCATCTCCACACTATTCACTTTCGTCATTCCATCCAAACTATCATCCATATATTCCACACACCTTCCTCGCCCGCCATCCTTACATCTGGAACAACACTGCCCCCCCCCCTCCCCACTCTCTTCCACCATCGTCCTCCAATACACGTGATCTCCGCCTCCTAACATTGATACAGCACAAGACCAAAATAGACGAGACAAAGAAAACAGCTTGGGGAGGGGAGGGAGGCAGCGGGGCAGTTGAGGTGGATCTACCCGAGCGCTCACTCCTATAAGACTCTGGATCCAGATTTTCAGGGACTTGCACGATTAATTAACACTGACGACGTAAACAACAACGTAACTCACGCCACCTATGACAGAACGTCGGTAAGCCTGTGTGGTGTACTGTACAAATTACGCCGACACTGCCATACACGTTCTCTTATCCCAGTTCTGGAAAAAATCAACTCTCTTTTTTGTCCATGTTCGTGTGTGTGTGTGTGTCTGTGTCCCTCACCAGTCACGACATACCTGTATATCCCTGAGTAGAAGGTGATAATGAGAGTCCTCCGCCAACCAAAATAGTGTACTAGAGGTGCAACTGGACCTCAAGTGCGGTAGACGGGAGAATCATGCAAAAAGAGGGATTCCTGTAGGTGAAACGTAGAGTAAAGACACCCACCCACCCACCCACTCAGAGCCAAGGTGAGTCATTCGACCATCAGTGTCAATCTCAAGGAAGACTCATTACCAGGGGAAGTGAGAAAGCTCATCTCCCTCAGCTCCCTTGAATATTCCTATGACCATTGTTTACTCATGTGCGAGGGAGTAGGACACAATGACTCACACACAAAGATGCAGCGGAGGTGAGGCATGAAGGAAGGCAGGGCTGAGAGGAAGCTGACACAGAGCAACACAAGTGGATGGATGATTTTAAACACACAAGGTCTCTCTCTCTCTCTCTCTCTCTCTCTCTCTCTCTCTCTCTCTCTCTCTCGGGGAAGTACATAAGTTCTACCTTGTTATTCTTCACCTTTGACATAAACAAGCTTATAAATATTCTACTTAAAAAATATATATATCATAAATTCCACTCTGGACCATGAAGTTTATAAATCTAAGTATAGAATAAAAATACGTAAACTCTACTATTCGAGAAATAAAAAATATCTCTAATGACAGCAAACCTCAAAACCAGAATTGGGTTATTAAGTACACAGTGTACATCTTCAGCTGCTAACTATCAGGACACATAAAGGTCAGAGGTCACGGAGGAGCACTATATAGCGACCTGAAATCATCCAGTGTTATGGTGGCGCCTTCCTAAAGTTCAGTCAAGTTCCCTATACCGGACAGCCAATCAATCCCCCCCACTACCACCACCACCCCCCCACCATCCCAAGACCACCTTCACCACCACACTGCCAGTTGCAACAGAGCCTAACAGAGAGCGTTTCAACGTCGCTACATCACTATCAATCTGCCATTTAATTACGTGCGCGGCCACTCACAATGGTAGGCTATCAGGCCCCAGAGTGTCCCCCCCCCCTCACCCACCTGCACACACCCACCACCACCTTGCAAATGTCACTGATTCCACCTACCTTTACTAACTTATCAATCTTTTCATTATTATTACTATTATTATCATTATTATTATTAGTAGTAGTAGTAGTAGTATCATTAATATTATCATTATTATTATCAATTGCCATAATCGGATTCCTGGAGTTCAAATAATTCTATATTAGTTTATTCTATGTATTTCCCTATTCTTGTATTAGTTTACATTTGTGTATTTACAGTGTGGCAGCCGAGCGAATACAGCACTTGACACCTGTTCTAAGGGTGACTGAATATTGGCACCTACTTTTAAAATTTGGGAGGGTGAAAGCAGTCAAGTGCAGTGCCAGCCAAGCTACCTCCATGCATACCAAAGATTTGTTATATATTCTATACTGTCTTCACTCTGTTCCCAATGAGCCCCTGGGAGACTCTTTCAATTCCTATTATGTTACATTACCAATCTACCTATCCTCGAATATTATTCTACCATGTGTGTGTGTGTGTGTGTTCTGCCACTGCATTATAAGGGGTAAAAAAGCATTAAAATCACACGAAAATTATTACAAATTAAAGAAACAAACGAGGATGAAATAAACGAAGCAAAAATAATAATACAAAACTTTAGGGAGGAAAAATGACTCGAGTTAACGCTCACTAATATGAAAAATTCACCTGACCAGCCTCGCTATTAACATTTTAATGACATTTTGAATATTTGCATAAACTTAATCCCGCCGACCTTTCTCGGCCCTTGGTCCTAACGTGTCCAATCAGTGAAACCGATTTCGGAAAGTGTCGGGTTAAATGGGCTCCAATTATGGGTCCAGTCATGTTAGGTTAGATCATGTTGGCTTAGGTTAGCTCATGTCAGGTTAGGTTAGGTAAGGTTAGATTTGGTTAGGTTAAGTCAGGTCAGGTTAGGTCAGCTTAAATTAGGTCATGTCAGATTTGGTTAGGTTAAGTCAGATCAGGTTAGGTCAGCTTAAATTAGGTCATGTCATGTAAGAATAGGTCATGTCAACCAAGTAAGGAAAACCGTTTGAAGTAAGAGGTTTGTAATGTATACACTGCACTACTTAAATCAAACCCGTAACCAAACAGCATAACGCTAAAGCCCTTATAATTAGTTTGTAATTTTTACCAAAATGTCTTGCCTAATGTGTTAAAACAAGGTACGGATAATCGGACATACTGTTTTTTATTCTCCATCCCCACTCAACAGTTGATGACACACTGGACAGCCTAGAAAAGTCCCCAGTGAACAAAAAATGAAAAATAAAACAGGCAGAAGCAGTCTTTAGCCCTTACTTAATGGGGTACAAAAAAAAATCCAGCTGATTTACCAGGCCACATTCTTAAGAAAAGTGGAAAAATGACGTATGGGGCGGGGGTTAATGCACTGCCTCTCTCACACACACACACACGTGCACACACACACAATGCTTAACAGACAGGTCAATAAGAGAAAGGAAATAAGTACTTTAGCGAGGAGACGTGCAAGACTCAAGACCTCGGACATCACCTTCGGCAAACTCTCAGCTTTATCATTAGTGACTATGCTAAGGGGACTATTGTATGATTTTAACCTCAAACCTAACCTAATCTAACTTCGTAACCTATCAATTCACTACATTTAACATCAATATTTATTACATTTTATATAATTGGAATTATTTTATTTGCAATTTGTATTACAGTCAACCAACAGCAGCCAAAGTATACTGTATTGTGATTTCTGGGCAGAGATGCAGCAGTTACAGATGCCCTCACTCCCCAGTAATCAATATACTGTATACCTCGCTTATTGCATCACACCAAATGACATTTCAAAGTGTTTACAACTGATAACAAACTGGCTGTACAGAGAAACAAGTACAGTAATATTCACAAGCACGATATTGTTTCTTGTTCAATGTTCCATGGTCAATTTCAGTACATTATATTGTACAGCATTTTTTTATGTCATTGATGAGAATTTCAGTACTGTTGATTTAGTTTTGTCCTATTTTTTGCATAGTATCAACATTTCAGACCTTAAAACACTGGCCTTAAACCCTGAAATTGCCAACACAGATCATGCTCGTTGCACTGTCAGACACATGGAAACATTTTATAAAAAGTTATAGTTTGAATAATTCCAGGTATTTTATTTGCTTGATATTGCATGTCTTCTTTTCCCTAAGAAGGCCACTACTAGATACAAAGCAAATGCTAAACAATATACAGTATACAGCACCAATGAAGAAAACAAATCTTAGGAACTTATCCGCCACATTTGACTTTCGCCCCTTTCCAGATATTGTAACAGGAATCTAGTATTGTACATACAGTGAGTGTAGGGGATACCATTGCTGGTTGGTTATGTATAGGGGAACCTTCGCCTCAAACAAGTGAATAGATATTGTCCAAGGAAAACTGGGATTATTTTCCCTTAAGTATGGGTAGCTATTGTCTTCTACTACCCACCCCTCCTGTATTTCTATTCCTATTGTCCCAAAAATTCGGAAAATTATTAAACCAGTTCATTTCTGATCCCAAGCTTCCTGTATAATTAATATACAGAGCTACTTTACCTGTATAACCAGAATGTGATGAAACTTAAGCAAAAGTTTACAGTATTAGTAGTAGGAGCAATGTAGATACAGCACACGGTAACCTTAGCCTTTTTTGGGTACACAAAGAGGCATATTTTTTTAAGTGGTGCTTTGCATTATTATGGACCTAGCTAAATCCAAGGCGTCTAGCTGGTTTCTGTCAAACAATACAATACAGTACAGTACAGTACTGTACTGTACTGTACATACCACATACATTTCATTCTTGTGCCATGAGTGTACAAAGTGTGCAAAGAATTATTCATGAATGTATAGAACATGACTATTTAGGGCAAATGTGGTGTTATTTTAATTGACCCACATGTCCACAACCAAACTTAAATATTAATTTTTTCTGTGATACTATGCTTTACTGTCCCTTTCAGACAATAAAAAAATCTAACACAAGTACATTTTGCCAAGTAACTGTCCCATTCAATCACCTGAGCTCCACTTGGCAAACTTGAGGTGGCGTCACACTACCACTTTTTCCGTCATCTTCTTACATCAATTTTCTAAAGATTGTCATACTTCTGAGCACACCCTGTCACTCTCACACGTGCTCAGAGAACTAGCGCGTGTCCACAAAGGAATACTGTAGATACAGATGCCATGAACAGACCGCTCAGTATAAAAAAACATATAAGATGTGTTTACAAAAATCATCATCAATAAATAAAATTATACTAAATTAATTTATTAAAAATGTAATACTGAATACTCTAAAAATTTATTCTAATTATTTTACATGGCTTGATATTTATTTTATTATAAATCTACGCATTATCGAGTAGATCTTGCCTTGACCACGGAAATTGGCGCAAGCCAATGAGGCGGAAACATACATTTTGTCTGAGCGAGATGCTCTAGAAAAATTGACAACTCATGGAAAAAACAACAGAAATGTGAAAATTGACGGAAACAGTGGTAATGTGACGCTGCCTTAAGAACACACTAAGTGTCCAACTTTTCATGGTATGACAAAAGGCTCTTACCAAATCTTTATCAGCTGATGTTTAGGGGTTCTCTTCACATGAATAATGTGAATTACTTCACTTGATATGCATTAATTTCAATTTTTTTTAAATTACTCACATCAATCCTTAAACAGTATTTTACAGAATAAGGCTTAGAGAATAATTTCAAATGTTTTTGTGGTCACTACAGTTATGGTTGGAATATTCCATAAAATAGCTGAAGTATTTTTGTAACAGTGTTAACATAAAACCCACAAAAAGCATACAAATAGATTCCAGCACTTGGCATCGTTTGACATAATTAAGGTACAGTACTCACCACAAATAACAGCTACAGTACTGTATGTCTAAAGTAATTGAGGAGATAGGTACTAAGTGTATACAGTACTGAATTACAATTTAAAATTTAGCACCAACCGAGCAGATAGGAACCCCACCCTTGAACCATTACCACATTAACTTAACCGCCTATGCCACTAAAGAACAGTCAGTGTTATAATAGCAATGCTCCTCATCACTATTATTACTGCTTGGGTTGGATGAGGAAAGTATGATACCCAAAAGTTTAACAGGTTCTGTCCAAGTACCATGTCGTACTCAGTGCCTTCTATACTAACACTAAACCCATGTGGAATGGTTTGTTTTCAGTTTATCAGCACTGTATTACTTGTATACAGTACTGTATTGTATTGATATTCTTAGGCACTCATTTTGTCCTTACTCCACCTCCCATGTCACTTGTGCTAACCACGGTGATGAAATAGCACCACCACCACAGTACAGTACACAGTCTCCTGAGTTAGTGTGAGCAGCATGTCATTAAGTAATGGATTGGGTGTACAACATTCCCCAGGGTGAGCTGTGTCCCTTGTGACATGTTACAATTACATAGGACTTATAGCTGTACAGTATACATGTTCTAATCCATAATATTATAGTAGTTTTATATTATTTTTTTTGTGATCAGGGGTCTGAATGGAACATGTGGTATCTGTATGAAGTAACTAAGTACAGTGCACCCAAACTAATTTTGCAGCAAACCGGAATACAGTACTGTACAATTTACTCTAAATCTTTAACATGAGCCCCAGCAAAAGAGATACAGTACCTGTATACAAACCTCTTATTACAGGTCACACAGCAAAGGAACTCATCAATGATCACAATTACTGTACATATAGTAAATGGGTAATGCCCCATGACCCAATTCTTGATACATTACTTAAGATAGTGGATTTGAGAACAGAATCATCCCCAAAAGGGGACTGCAAAGGAAGGCATAGCTTAAAATCCAGGGGAAACATATCAGACACCCAACTGCTGCCAATGAAAAACCTAGTCCAGCGTTAGCTGACTGTTAACCTCTTTCACAGTTCCCAATACCAACCCTAAAATGATGCGGTACCATATAAGGCAGCAAATGAGAGAGTTAAGAGCTCACTGGTATTGGTATAACATTTCTCAGTGCTTCCAGCCTTTAATGATAACTTCTTTACCCAGGTGTCTGAATCCTGGACACCTGGACCTTTAACCCATAGACATACAGACTATACAGTACAGTACTATATATGAGTCACCCAGGGAGGGTAAGAGGTTATAAAGTACTGTACAATTCTCTTCTGCAGGAGTTATGCTTTAAAGTAGATTATTCGGTTAAAACTTGTTAAAACTTCCTCGAGTAAAATACTGTCACAAAAAAAATTTTCTTGATAACATTGTACTCACCTCTTGACTAGAAGCTTTGAATCCTATTAACAAGTGAGCTACAATCTGTAAATATATAAAACTACATAAGATGATAAACTAAATTCACAATACTGTAGGTACTGTATATTGTATGCCTACCCTACACATGTAGTAATATGATCACCATATTCACCTAAAGTATGGTACTGTACAGTATATAAAATGTTGAGGAATAATCATATAAATAAGGTCCTCTCATCATCAATATGGGCAACATTCCTTAAATTTCTTTCACATATTTCTAACTCTTGCTACAGCACTGGGGTACAGCTAGCGTTAACACCAAATTTAGCAGAACTCATCAACACAGTCTAGAGATAAATATCCAAAGTTGAGTTCCACAAGTGTTGCAAAGGCCATATATCACAGACGGTTTGAGATAGAATAGATACAAAATGACGTGAACCAAGGTAAGCAGTGTTGAGCCATGAAAAAAATATCCCTCATAGCCTATCAGTTCTCCACCAAGAACATTCTAAGTGATCCAGGCTGTATTATCATTTGTGGAGTCTGGCTAGTCATGCCTTGTCACTATTTGAGCAGCCAGCCTAGCTAGCCAATGAGCCCAGACGCCATAGCAACAGCTATTCAACATCATGTTCTCCACTACAAGTAATGTGCATCACCTTTTATTTATTTACTCATCATTTCCATCATCTATCAGCTTGTTTCTTGTTACTCTTATGATCAACCCCCACCAGCCCAGCACATCAGCTAATATATCACTACATACTTGTATTATTTATCCCAGTTTTATTATATTTATAGTAATTTACAGTGTACAATACCTGTACATTATGTACTCAAACACTGTTGTTTTTTGTTCAAACCTTGGAACATTTACTGTTGTTGAATGCAGGTACTAATTATTTGATTTATGTATTTTGGTCCTTCAGTCCCAGTTCCTATTTTCCCATTTAAATTACAGGTACTGGTACCAGTACCTAGTTACACATTAACACAGTTCATGTTAACCTGGGCAACTGTACTACACTGTAACTACCGGTAGTTGATAAATAAGGAAATATATTCATATCATACATTCACTTCTGGTATTACACAATGTAAAATATAGAAAAACATGAATTTTTTTAAAATGGATCACAGTAAGCTGCTCCTCTCACCTGTGTAAACACAGCATGAGGCTCCCCAGCTAGTGGCACATACAGGTAGCTACCCCAAATTCCAAGTTCACACTCTCCTTCACTCTAACTCTCCAACAGATATCTTTATTCATCTATGGTGATTGTTTCTGTTAACTTATGTTATTATATGTAGAGCTTGCATGACCGGGTATCCCGCTTTCACAAGATTTCAGGTAGGTTTATGATACAGTATTTATGTTAAATTGGTAATGTTGCCATGTGTGGTTTTAGGTTACATACAGTACATAATAATACCAGAGTAAAATACTGAAATCCATTTAATTAACCCAACAATAATATCACAGTACATAACATCACAAGGGTAACACCTGAGGTCTCCAGTAATCTTTAATAAAATACTACTGGGGTACTTTAACAGAAACTATACCTACTCTAACTTAAACATACCTGACCCAACCTAATCAAACTTAACCTCAACTTCTGATTTTTTTCTAAAAACAATACTGAGACAGAGTCAGACGGGGAACTACAAAACTACCACCGCATGTAAAAAGAATATCAAGAACATCAAAATAATATCAGTGAGATAGAGATACTGTATATGGTAGATGATGATAATAGCTGTATTATACAGTACACTTAGCCAGGGTACCCAGCTATACAGACACACTCTGTTTCTTGATACTTCATATTTTCTCTGTTGTATAATTTTTACCAAGTATCAACTTAACAGCCATTCGGGCAGTTGGTCTATCCAGTGTTAGTACAGGAGGAACCGGAGACCGGGAAAGCTATTATGATACGGTATTTGTTAGTGAGGGTCACACTGGATAACACCTTTCTCACATGTGTCTGGGCCAAGGCTCGAACCCTTGATATATTGGCGAGTTACCTGCGTTACCACTGTACCACCAAAACAAATTTTGCCTGAAAGGCATCTTATTGTGGTACTGGTACTGTACCTTTCTGGAATATATCTATGTTAGGTGGGTACTGGTATGCTGTACCTGTTCATCTATTCAAAGCTACAACTGGTTATTGACCTTTTTGTGTTTTTGTAACAACTAATTTTATTTTAGTTTTTATTTTAATGAAACAAAACCCTACATGCTAATTACCAATGTATGTATAGATGAGTATACAGGTATACCCACACTCCTAAGAGGTGCCACAGTACATTAAGAAAAACTAAATCAAATGAAGCAAGTTTTTTTTTATTATCAATTTTGTTTTATTATCTTTTTATGCAGAAACAACAGAACCATAATGACCAAACGGGGGGAAGCTGATGGTGGTACGGAAGTGCGCTTGACTATGATGGTGTTAATCCATCCTAACCCTTTATTTCACGGTGCTACTATAGTGTGCTGTCTACAAAGATATCTTTATTCTAACCTAACCTAACCTAACCAAACCTGACTTAACCTAAATATCTTGTAGACCGCACGCTATAGTAGCACCGTGAAATAAATGGTTAGGTTAGGTCTCTGGCAAATTATCAGATAAGTTTCTAAATGAATTACTTTAAAACAATTCCGGAGCTTGTGTCATCTTCAACTGCAACGAGATTTATATTACTCCACCTTAATGTATATCTACCTTGATTAATGTCTCTATATACAAAGAAACACACAAGAAAAGCGAATAAAACCACATCTTTATAATATACTGAAAGGAGATAAGATACCTCTGAAACCTCATCATAAATAAATAGCAACTTACTTTTGGAGTTTTAAGGCAAACAAATATTCCTAGAACTGGAAATTTGTCTTAGTATTCTTCGTATGATATTCATGTATCTAATTTCGTGCGTAAATTGAACACAGTTAGTTCAAAAACAGTGTATAGTGAAATAATTACCCGCGACAACACTGTGCACCTTCTGATAACACTAAAGAAAACAAACTGAGGCGTCCCAAAAATAAGTTCACAGATGTACCATAGGTTCACTATAGTTCATGAAGTCAGCATTTAGTAAAGTCAACGAAGGTGAATCTCACTAATACATACCTAATTTCTCAAATTTTATTAAATTTATATATTCTAACGTATAATAATATAAACTGCATGCTTGCAGAAAGTGATGTATTATGTACTACATATTTGACGCAGCTGTCATTGAGCAGACTCCTAAGGACTGGTCCCCTGTTGTTGTAAAGTCAGGCAACAGGTATCACCTTGAGAACAACACTATCGAGTGGCTAATGATAATAGTATTACTGTATTAAAAAAATTATATATATATATATATATATATATATATATATATATATATATATATATATATATATATATATATATATATATATATATATATATATATATGCTGATAACCACAAGGAAAGAAAAAAACACGAAGTTCCCAAGCGCTTTCGTGTAATTCACATCTTCAGGGGTGAGTACATCTGTACTCACCCCTGAAGATGTGAATTAGTATCATCATTGGGTATGACTTTGCTTGGGAGATTGGTATCCCCGCATCTCCTGAGCAACGCTCTTGTGCATTATGCAGAAGACCCGACAGCAGCACCCTTATCCACTACCTCCTAAGATGTCCCCACACACAACGCCTGCTGGACCACCACTCCCCGACCCCCTGACGGAGACACGATGATCCTCCCCATACTGGCCAGATATTTTGTAAATAACATTGATTATGTGTTAAAGGAATATCCTTCCTTCCTAAGGCTTTAGTAAGCCCCTTTATAATATTTATACTGTATATACTTGTCACACTTGCCAGATGCTTCTAGTGTCATTGTACAGGGGTACCTAGTGACAGCACGAGGATCCAGCTTCCTCTATCAAGGAATAAACAATTGAAATTGAAATTGAATATACACACAGTAGACTATGCATGTATACAGATCAGATAGTGTGTATTCAACGCAGGTTTCAAATGTATAACTGAAAACTAGGGAATTGCAGCATCTCGAAGGTACCATCAAGATGGATTCATTTTTTAAATTCAATACATCAGTAGCAGGTTAAGATATTTGTACCATTTGAATAGCTTTAGGAATAGGACTAACAAACCCTTCACACACTGGTGGTGGTGGGTCGGCAGTTTTGAGAGGTCTAAGCTATATAAACTGAAAAATATATGAACTATCAGATACCACAACAAACAAAATTTTAGTTTGGCACACGCCTGTGTTTAGATATCCAAACTATGTGATTTCTGACAGATATGAAGGTCCAAAAAGTTCAAAACACAACAAAAACCACCAAAAAAAACCCAGTTTGGACATCTAACCTAACCTAACATAATCTAATCTAAGCAAAAACACACACCTCCTCCTGTCAGTGTCACTATATGTATGTAACTTACTAATTTGTCTTCAGGCGTTGCAGGTTCTGTAAATTCAGGGTCGCAAAGGTTTAGTTACAGATACACAGTTGTTAATGTTCATGTTTTTTGTTGTTGTTTTAATAATAATAATAATTCATAATAAATAAAATTTATAATAAAAATAAAATAATAAAACAATAATAACTGTAATAATAATAATACTAAAGAACCATAAATAAAAAATAAAAAAAAATAAAAAGTGAGAAACAATATACAGCTACGTATGTTGTGTTGTCAATAGTAAGAGAAACAATTGAGACCCTGCAATTGTGTGTAAATGAGGCAGAAAGTCTGATCAGCAACCTGGGACTTGGTCACAGTATTCGTGATGCCATACAGCAGCAGGGTCTACCATTAGACAATAGCCTGGCTGTCTGTCTATTTAGCCTATCCGGTTGCATAGACTACCAGGCTATTCAACCGGTGACGGCAGAATAGCCACTATAAGATATTATACCGAGGTATATTTGAGAGTTCACACTGGATAACACCATTCTCATGTGTGTCCAGGCCGAGACTCGATCCCTTGACATATTGATGAGAGTTACGTGCGTTATCGCTGTACGTATGAACGCCTGTAGCACTTCATAGAACACCAAGAGCCTTAAAAATGTCAGTAACAGCGGCATTATTTTCAAATGCACGTTGACTGCATGGTTTTCCAAGCCGAGGAAGAACACGTGACGCAGACGCGAGCAGGCAAGTGTTTTAGAGAAGGATATAAAACTCTCCTTAAAACCTATTATTTTCTTCGTGGCCTCCGACTCACGCGCCATATATGGAAGGTGTGATATAAAGTTTGGGTAATACATGGGTGACTATTTAAAAAAGTGTTTTACAATCTGTGCGACATCATAGAAAATTATTGTATTTCCTGCATTTATTTTTACTTTGTAATTTTTGGTGAGCTGGAACCAATTACCCAAAACCCCATTGAAACAGTGGTTTCGCTTAACGAACGACCTTCTGGAACGAATTGTGTTCGTTAACCGAGGGACCACTGTATAATGACAATTCTCACATTTTTATATCTGTAAATAATGAATACTGTACTGTATTGTAAAAGCTGCCAACTTTCTATGGGTAGACATTAATAGGTAGTAGGCAGCTACCAAACAGGGAGGCACTACCGCCTGGGAAGATATTGGAAGCATAATGTGTTGTCTAATGGTAGACCCTGCTGCCATATGGCACCATGAGAATTGTGACCAAGTCTCAGGTTGCTGATCTGATATTAAAACATTTCCACAAAATACGAGTTTCACATTTAAAATCTTAACAAAAAACCATATCTTTAAAGCACACTTAAAAAATTTGGAGCAGTCCAAATTTGTAATAAAAATCAAGATTTTGAGCCAGCATGAGGGTCCAGGGCACATCCATGAAGAAAATTTGGGAAACGGTTAATTCCGTTGCATTTTTTTCAACTACAATTGAAGCCTGGCATAAAGTTGATAATTTATTATCATCTTACATTGAGCTCTGCTTTGAAATTTGTTTTTAATTATGTTGTAATATTTTCATGTATTTTCCCCAAGGGTTTATTTAATTTTAGAAATATTCTTTGATTATTTAGTACTTCAAAGATAACTGGCAATAATAGTTTAATTTATTATACTGGATATACTCCTGACAAAAGACATGAAGTCACATGTTGCAGTTCTCAAAAGTAAAGTTGTATTCTTGGCCTACAGTAGCTATATGGAATAGTCCTCTGGTGTATATTTGCCATTGGTTTAAGCCATCTTGTGGTATGGCTGAAAAACCTGTGAAAGAAATAAGTTTATTTATAAATGTTCCTAAATTTTGTTAGTAACCGGTATTCAACAATCCTTAACTACATATTATGAGTGTTAAAAGATGTTAAAATAAATATTACAGATCACTTCAGATGCTTTTTGTGCATAACAGCAACTGTGAATCAAATAAACTGTTCATTTATACTCATAAGAATAGAATGTTTTTTATCCTTTAATGCAAAATGAATCTAGAAATTACTGTACATTAAAATAAGGTAGTGACCTCAAAAATAGACTAGAAGTAAATACATTAGGGAAAAAATTAAGACATATTTATGATATTGCACACTATCAGTCCCACACTTAAAAAAAAACTTATCACAATTTGTAGGTTAATTTGGTATACAGTACAGGCAAGAGAATAGAGTCATTTTCTATAAAAGAAATTTATTGAGGGAATTGATATTTATACAAATACTATAGTGATACAATCACCCATTTTATAGTTATTCTGGTTGAAAACTAGTAAATGTTTATATTAATCAAATGATAAATTTACTGCTACTACTGAAGGAAAAAAATCCTAAAATATGTTCAATATTAAAATCAAAATAACTATACAGCATGTAGTCCCCTAAAAAATAACAACAAAGAAAACATTGTTTCCATCAATATATGCTATAGGATATAGCTATAAAAAGAAATTTGTACACTAAAAATATTAATGTTATTGTTTACATAAAAATATGAAGGTTTGTTCAGTTTAAAGAAACTACATTAAGAGATTACTAAAAGTAAACAAAAACTTCATATTCACAAATGTATCAACTACGTAGTTTTACAGCCAAGTTTATGTGTTGGGTGACTATTAAAGCTTTGTACTCCTTATACCAATAAAAAAAAAAAATGTTCAACAGTTGGCAATCTGTACTGTAGTCACAGAAAAAAAAAACATTTTGTTTATAAAGTTCATTTTGTTCACATTTATAAAAAGAAGCTTCCAACTGGTCCTGGCAGGAACACCTCCAGTACAAAAAAAAAAGAGTATCAGCCAATGTTCAAGTATTTTCAGTAGTATTTCTCGATTTCAAATACTGATGAAAACAGTCAATAAGAAACTGATATTTTAGTTTCTTCATTAAAATACTGAATAACATTTCCTTGGTATTTGTGTCCATTTGATCTGCCAAGGGCTCGAGGAATTGTGGGTTTTCTTTCGCTTTCTTGCAAATGGCTGTTATGAATTCTGGTTCCATATCTGAAGAAAATATGAAAGACTTTACATATCATTTTAGTCAAACATTGCAAATTAAAATATTTTTTACAATAAATGTCAAATACTGTAATGTATTTTTGTAACATGACAAAATTTATCATGTAGTATAGTATAAGGAAGAATATACTGTCAGATAATGTTTGTGTTGGCAAGCACATTCTGATGGCTGGCCAGGTATGTACTGGTATATTGTAATATACATGTAGCCCCAAAGGTACAATAACTATTCTATACAAAATACAATCAATGAACTGACAAATCTGATGCAATCATCATTCACTCACTCACTTTCTTTCTCTTGTCAAATTTTTACACAAAAGAAGTTAAAATATTTATGTGGTTAATATGAACATTACTTAAAGATGTAAAGAACAGTTTTTACCTTCTGGTGATGCATCTAAGGGGGTGATACCATCATCCAACCCTATAATATCCAGCCCTTCAGGCAGGGTCTCAGAAACATCGTTTGTTCTCTGTTCAGTGGTCTCCATATTGTTTGAATCATCGTCTCCAGATTTTCTACTTTCCAGGAAATGGTCTTGTTTGTTTGGCCGCAAGTTCTCTTTGTCTTCACGGTCTACCTCTCCAAAAATTTCACACAACTGAATTTCGACCTCGTCCATCAACGATTGAGGAGATTTCTTGCCTTCCCTTGAAAATGAGAAATCACCTGTGTTAATGATTGCACTGATTTTAATTTTCATGAGATCATAATTAGAGCAACTTAATAAAATAAGGCCATTAATACTTCACCTTAAAGGTCACCCATTAAACAAAGTAAATTCAATGAAAGTGTAAGGAATTTTATTTTATGTAAAAAGCATAGTAAAGCTCCATGCAGTGTAGAGTTGCATTACTGCGGTCCTCTTTGTATTAGCAATTTTGTGTATTTTCAAATGAATATCATCCACATCATCATTTTATGGCAATATTTTTACAGATGATAGAAGATGAAGGAGATGAAAAGCAAGGGTGAAGGATGAATCATAAATGAGGGGCACAGACATGAAGGAAGCAGCGGTGTGTACAAATAATTTAAGTGTGGCAATGACTCATTTTTGAAAAAGGATGCATAGACATGTGTTAGTTTGTGTAAAGCAACAAGGATAAAAGCTGAATTCTGATCTCATTTTACAGCATGAAGAAAGAATTAATACTGTACATTTCAGACCGCCTTGCAATGAAAAAAGTCATTTAAAATTTGTTCAAACAAAACCCTCCCATTTTCATAACTTGTTGCAAGTAATCCTCCTTACCTTAATTCTGTTTCTTCATATTTCTTTAGAATTTTCAAAGTAACAGGAATTTTGGGTGCCCTCACTGGCAACTTGTTAACGTCAGCTTCAGTTAGCTGGCTCAATTGACCAACAGTTTTAACTCCAAGTTCTTCAAGAACTGCCATCAGTCCCTCAACTCTGAAAATAAAATTATAAATCAAATTTCAAGTTGTACAAGAAATTCCATCTTGAAACATGAATCAGCTACTACTCATACTCTATACATGCCTTGTCATGCTCCCCTATTATTGATGCAGCCAATGATTACTGAATGTCCATCACCACTACTTGTTTTGTGTCCTACATCTCATCCTTACAACTTGTTCTTGGTTCTTCCTCCTTCCACCCACCTCTCAATTAAACATACTCTTCACCTATCTTTATTTCCCATTTCCTCATGTGTCTACATCTGGTCAACTTCGTCTTAAACCTCTTTTTTTCATCCTTAATTCTTATTCTTATTCTCTGCATCCTACTCATCACAAAATATTCTTGAACATGTCATATTCATCACAAACTATTCTTGAACATGTCATATTCATCACAAACTATTCTTGAACATGTCATCACAAAATATTCTTGAACATGTCATATTCATCACAAACTATTCTTGAACATGTCATATTCATCACAAACTATTCTTGAACATGTCATATTCATCACAAACTATTCTTGAACATGTCATATTCATCACAAACTATTCTTGAACATGTCATATTCATCACAAACTATTCTTGAACATGCCATTTCCCAAACAGAAAAAATGGAAAGCAACAAAGATTCAATAAACTTACAGTGCAGGAGAAGTGAGTAGATGGGCCACTTGGTCAACCTTATCCTGACAACTTATCAGAGATGGGTACAATGGCTGGCTACAATCCAAAAAGACAGGTGAATCTGTCTCTTGGGATTCCTTACTGGAAGATGGGTAATCAATATCTGGAAACAGATATCAATTTTATTTATTTTTTTAAATTTTAATCCTACTCCAGTTTTTGGTATATTAGTACAAGAATGTACAAGAGTGACTACTGAAGGCTAAAGAATAAAGTACTTGAGTTTGGGGCTGTATGTAACAAGCTGTTTAAGGAGAGCCTGATAAAACTGCCTAGTTCTTGTGGACTAGCCAAAGTCAGCCAAAATTTTGTGTAGGTAGTGCAATGTACGGTACTATCACTGATTTTCAGCTTGGGATCAAAGATACTTTAAACTTTTCTTGTGAAGTCAACATAAGCGTACAGTACAGTACATAATAATGAGACTCTTTCAACACTATTAAACATTACTAAGTCCTTGTTTCCACAGTCCTCACTTCAGGTAAGCTGTCTCTCTGAGGGATGTTCAGTAAGTAAAGAAACTGGGGACAAAAATAAAAAACTTTGAATATATTTTATAAACCTTATGCATATTGCACCATTGTTATTTAATTCATTCACAAACTAAAGAGAACAAACTCTTGTTCTTGTTCAATTCTTGTATATTAATACTGGGAAAAATATTTACAACCGGTGTTACACTTTAAATAAATAAAAGAGGGAACTATTCAAAGTATTAAGAGTAAGGTCATTATAACCAATACCCTAAGACCATGTCACACAACCTTCTATATTATAACATGGCCAGATCAACTTACCCTTTCCTGGGGAAGACGCATTAGTCATATCCAGTCTCTTTTGAGCCCGAATTCCTCTTAAGGTCTTTGGAGAAGGAGGTATCTCAACACGCTCTGAGACTGGAGGATCAGCAAAACTGACACGTCTGTATTTTGAAGGAGGTGAAGGAGTTTCTGTCTCTGTAAAGTAAAACTTAGTGTAATTGCATGATTTTTATTCTAAAAAATTATCATAAAACTTTAATTCTGTAACAAATATATCTTCTGATGATACAAGAACTAAAAAACCAGTATAACCTCAAACTTTCCTTCTTATAAGATTATGTAGCCAGGGTCTGCCTGCCCTATTTTCCTGGAATAACATGTGTAGTATATACTGTCTATGAAGTTCTTTTGTTACTTTTTCTTGAACCTGAATCCATGTAACTACACACACATGCATGCACATGCATGCATGCATGCATGCATGCATGCACACACACACACAAACCTTCTAAGAGCAGTGACTGAACTATGAACTACAAGTAACTCATCAATTTGCCTGATCTACTGAAAATAATAACCAACAATAAATCTGTCTTCTGCTATTACTCAATATCATAATTATGTTAATAAGGACAATTCTTTATGAGTCATTCTAACTAAAAAACAAAATAAAAATAATGTTACCCACTGTGGCTATCATCTGTGGGAGTTTTTTTCAAGATGCTTGTGGATGGTGATGCTCCTGGAGAAGGCTCGTGTTTCACCCAAGGCCGTCCACCATCACTGAAGTGGAACAGATCAATCAAATACTGTACTACACAACTGTTTTATATTGCTGGGGCTAACTGTCCCATTATCACTAAAATGTATACCTCTAACACATATATAAAACAAGAGAGAATGCTCACCCGTCTCCTAGTTTTCTTTTACGACTGGGTGGAGTGCTGGAGGGAGAGAAGCGTCCTGGTAAACTCCTCCTACTAGGTGAGACACTGAGGCGATGTCTTGATATATCACCTGGTAAATAATGTTTTTACATATATTTATCTTACAACTGGTACTGGATCAACTCATTAAACATATATCTTGCCACATACTGTATTCTAATATGCTGTACTCTATCACATAAAAATGTGTTCACTTTCAACATCTGTCTATTTCCTTGTATAATGACTGCTCTAACCCCTTCAAAATATTATGAGTATGTAGAGAGAGATCAAGCAAGTCTAGGGATTGATATCCCAAGCTCCAGGGCCTCAACTTAAGAAGGATCTAAAAATTGAATAACTGATAATTTGAATACCCTTTACCTTCACACCAGCATCCCATGATAACCAATTGGTAAGAAGACACTGTTGGTAGAGAAGACTTGAATTTTGGTGTCTGTCTCTCCTCTACTCATTACATCATACACTAACACATAATAGCTAAGTCTTCCATTCTACTAGCATTTGCTTCTGTCTCCTTTTACTACTTTTTTCCAGTTATTACTTTTCACTTTTACTGTTAATTTTCCACCAGTGTTCATCTGCAAACAGTGACCCATCATGCCATACCATTGATAACCAAACTTGCATCTCCTTCTATCACTCATTGTCATATCTATTACTACCTCATCCATGCTTCATTTATTTTTTTTTAAATAAAATTTGATATGGGTGTGTGGCCAACATAAACACCAACTAAAGAACACAAACCTCCTGACTTAGGTGGTGATTCTCCCTCACTTGTTCCTCGGTTCTTGATGTTTTGCTTCGCACAAGCAACCAGCATGGCTGCCCTGGACCCTGCATACTTCAGTGAACCTTTCTTCTTCTGTCTCTCAGGAGTACTAACTGCTGAATGTAATTTTGACATACTTTGTTTCTCCGGTGAGAGTTCTTCCTCTTGTTGCCTTACAGTGAGATTAGATTCTAAAACTGTTTTGTCCAATTTCTTAAGACTACAAAGTCCACCATCACTACCCATCTTGCCTAATTCAGTATCACTTTTCTTTTCTAGATCCTTTACAACAGACTTTTCTGGATCTTTATCAACCATTTTTTTCATCTCCTCTATGTCCATATTTTCTAAACTTTCAGCATCTGTCATGTTGGCACTGTTCAAGTCCACTTTCTCTGATTCCTTTTCACTTATGTTTTCCAAAGAGTCAATTCCCACCTCAACAAAATCTTTCTTCTTCACCTCCGAGTTACTTACACTTAACTCTTGTGAATTTGGTAATTCATTTTCTCCTAAATCCCTTTCACGTGCTGGTTTTTCACACTCATTACCAGTACGTTCAGAATGTGAGTCCTGTAATGGACTAGTACATTTATTTTCTGATTTATGTTCATCCCCATTTTCAGAATCTTTAGTGTCTGTCTTTTCATTGTTGGTTTTACGATCTCTGTCTCTTGAATCTCTTAATCTGTCAACATTACTGTCAATTAACTTTTTGCAGTTAACCTTTTTAGGCAGTTCATTTAAATATTCATCTACTGTCTGACCACATTCGAAAGAACTTGATTCATCTTCTGAAATTTTCTCAACTTCCTCCTGGGTATTTACAGGACTCACTGCTACCTCTATTACTGGTGTCACTTCTGCAATGTTCTTTTGTAGGTCATCATCACCTGGCTGAAGATCTTCATTTGTTTCTGCTTCAAAAGATGCACCAATTACATTTTTTACAGACTGGTCTGCATCATCCCCTTTACTAACATAATCAGATGATACTTTAGCCTTGTTTTTATTTGTTATGGATTCCTTGGACCTTCCAGAAGTATCCACAGACTGATCTCTTTTATCACTTTTTTTCTCTATGCTTATATTACAAGCGTTCTCTGATGTATCTGTGATACTAATATTGTTCAAACCTATTTCATCATTGCCATCAGTTTTATTTTCTTCATCATTATCATCAGTTTTATTTTCTTCATCATTAACAGTTTTATTTTCATCATCATCATCAATCTTATTTTCTTCATCATCATCAGTTTTATTTTCTTCATCATTATCATCAGTTTTATTTTCTTCATCATTAACAGTTTTATTTTCATCATCACCATCAATTTTATTTTCTTCATCATCATCAGTTTTATTTTCTTCATTATCATCAGTTTTATTTTCACCATTATCATCGATTTTATTTTTTTCATCATCACCATCGTTTTTATTTTCATCACCATACACATGAGCTTCCTCAATCGACTTAGTTGCAGACTTCCCAGCAGGTGATTCTTTAGGTTTCTGAACTAACGAACTCGATCCTTCTGAAACACAAATTTCTTCTACAACAATTTCTGACTTGTTTCCATTCTCTAATGCCTGATCACCTTCATCAGTGTCACTCTCAGTGCTTGTCTGTGATTCTTCTGCTGGAATGTAACCGTCAGTGTCATCACCACTAAACTCGACATCTTCCATCTTAGTAAGCGAGGCGCTGTCCTCAGAAATATCAGCGTCTTCGTCTATAATTATTTTGGCGTCTTTACTAAACATGTCTGTGATCTTCTTTTGGACAATTTTCTTTTCAGGTACATTTTTTTTGGGAGTTGTCAAAATCCCTTGTGTTTTAGGATCATCATCTACATATGTCACCATTATTGCCTCCTGTGTCTTTAATCTCCTTTTTGGATTAGAATTTCCAGGTGGGGTCATAGGCTCTGGCATGTCTTTATTTGGGGCCACAATCTTACGTCCTGACCTTGTAACCTTAGGTGGGGTACACGGAGAAGAAGTGCCGTCCGCATTTTCAAAATTGCTTTGACTGTCTGAACTGTTCTGAGAATTCTTGCGCAACAACTCAGTTTGGGATTTCATAGTCTTTCTCATGTTTTTACCTACATTATCTTCATTATCTTTACCTTGCTTTTGATTTTCTTTGCTTTTTCTAGGATCCATCATTTGTTTCTCCAATTGTTGCTCACTCACTTCTTCTATGATCATTACAGAATCATCACTTGAACTGTGCTTCTCTGTTGGTGCTTGATGTGTTTTTTCTGCAGTTCTGACCTTCTTCTCAATGTTAACAACCGACTCTTCTTCTGATAGCTTTCGCTTTCTTTTTGCTCTTGCAACTTTGCGCAGACCATCAGTTTTACTTGTACTATCTCGATCATTATTTTCTTTAACTAATTTACTTTTCAACATGGAAACTGAAGACTCGCTGTTATTGAAAACAGTGGCTTGAGAATTTGGAATTTCCTCATCAGAGTCTGTGTCTGACACGTGAAACATGTTCATATGTTTTAGTAACAGGACTTCATCTGTTAACTTTACTTCTGGGATCTGTTTTACAATTTTGTAGTCCTTAATTACACTGGGTGAAACAGCCACCTCCTTGAAACTAATTCTTTGTTGTCTAATTTCCTTCGGAGATAGAATAGGAGAGTCGATTCCACTCGTGTCTTCAGCATGGCACTCCGACAAACCCACTCCTTTCAATGTTTTACGTACATCATTCAGGGTTTTCTTCACTGGTGTCTGAGCCTTCCGGCGATGGAGTTCAGAAGTGTCTATGGTTTGATTTGAGCCAACATTTTTATTGTCCTTAAGAGATTTTTGCAGCACAAGAGAAGTCTTCCTTAATTCCTCATTTAAGTCTTCATCTGTATAATCACCATATCTTCGAGCTATTGAATCTTTCTTCTTTTTACTTGAATATGTTTTAATATCATCAGCTTTTATTTGAAGTTCATCTTTGTCTGCTGTACTACAATTCTCTTCTTCAGCATTAGTGCAATTTTCCTCCGACTGAGTAACTGTTAGTTTCTCAACAATTGTTATAGTTGTAGCACACGGCTTTTCATTTGTATCTCTGTTATTTTCATTTTCAATTGTTAATTCAGCACCTTCAGTAGTTCCTGCCATTTCACCTACACTCTTTGGTTTCACTTCACTGCTTGAGAGACCTTTCACTTTAGTTTTGGACTGTTCCTTCTGGTTCACTTTTTCTTCTTTTCGAACATTTTTGTTCAATGCCGTCGCTACACTTTGTGATTCAACCTGTTTATTCTTAGAAAGTCTTCCAGACTTCCTTCTCAGATTCTGTACATCACCAGATGATTCATCATCTTTATTTTCAAATTGATTTCCTTGGATTTCAGGAGGAATTTTCCCTCTAAATGACAATTTCTCAATGCCTGATCCATCAGAACTTTTATTTTCTGTTTTCAGTTGCTTGGCAGAAGCTTTTAAGGCAATATTTTTGTTATCACTTTTATTTGAATTCTTCACAGGACTTCCTTTTAGCATGTCAGTGACTGATGATCTGTTGAAGAATTAATTTCGTAATATATATATATATATATATATATATATATATATATATATATATATATATATATATATATATATATATATATATATATATATATATATATATATATATATATATATATATATATATATATATATATATATATATATATATATATATATATATATATATATATATATATATATATATATATATATATATATATATATATATATATATATATATATATATATATATATATATATATATATATATATATATATATATATATATTGGTATAATATGAGGGAGGGATGATAGGGATATGAACACGGTTCAAACAGAAGATATATACTATATATGGAGGCAGCAAAATGGTAGTATGGAGAGCAGGAAATGGAAGTGTTTGACCATTATGTGATAGAAGCATGAAAGAATTTTAGATGTAAAATGATGATAGAAATTAATGAGCTGGGAAGAGAATGGTACAAATATGATATACAATATAACAAAGGTGGGGAGAAGGTCATTCAATGGGGGGATTTCAACATATTCTAACAGAGCAAGAGTATGACTGGGAGGGAGTAAACATACTGGTTAACCTCTTATGAGTATAGTGTGATGCAGACAGAAGTGATTGGTATTCTAGTGTATTAACAAGTCGATTCTGGTGTGACATTACAGAGGTAGATCTGGAACCTAAAATCCCAGAGGAAATGACTATATTTAATGACAGCCTTAAGAGTCAAAAGGCAGAATAAACTATTATGGAAAATTAGATACTGTAATGTTTTTACTATTAACATATACTGTACAGTACAATGAATTAACTGCCAAAATATTCACGAAAATAAAATAACAAAACTTGAAATACTGTACAGAACTTACTCGTCAAAAGAATTTTGAGATGCAAACTGTGATGGCAAAACATCCTGTGAGACAGCTTGTGAGAGTTCAGAGTACAGGGCAGGGATGTCAGACCTTCGCTCAGTCATGCGTTCAATTTGATGCTCAGTTAGGACTCTTCTTTTGGGTTTTGGGGACACAATCTTCACAAAATCCTATGGAAAGAATTTGTTTGTTCTTACTGCATAGAAAATGAATTAATGCTTGTGTGTGTTTGTGTAACACAGAAAAACCTCTCATATTTGCTTAGTGGCACAATACACCAGTGAAAGTGGGTCCCATAGACATAACTGCCCATTAGGGTCAGTGTGGGGGGGTACCAATTTTTGGGTACACAAGGAGGCAATATGGCCAGTACTGCACTCAATCACATTCACTTCCACAAGTTGTAAACTTAAGTACCCATTTACAGCTGGGTACAACAGGGATTAAACCACCGACCCATGGAACAATGAAGTGAGCGCTTTATCCACTCAACTGTCACATTCCATACACACACAGTAGCCATGGGTTCCTTTACATAAAATAGGGACCAAGAATACCCATGAAGCAAAAAATTGCTATAGTGTAAAAATACACCAGATCAATTAAATTTATTATAGTATAGTACACATACATCCAACTTCATTCATCAGCACTTATAACTTTGTCTGAGAGCTGCCCACTTAAGTGGTGTCATCATCAACCAAAAGATGACTCCTATCCCCTTTATCCCGCATCATCATTCACCACATTTGCACCTCTCTCCATTATTCTTATTTTCACCTCTTACTCTACTCCACCTAAGGAAATAAACAACCCCAGTGAATTATGCATACCTGAAGTTGTCCTTTCACAAGAAGCCACAGACTTCACTTTCCTTATAAAAACTAGATAGCATTCAATAACTAACCATTTACCCCATACTTTACTGAACTGTATATAATATCCACAATACTGCCCACATCTTTTTTTATTTTACTCCAACAAATACTTTTCAGGTTTTCTTTGATGGGAAACTTTATTCTACATTTCATCAGCCCTGATACAAAATTCTGACAAGACTTCCAAACTAGAAACGGACTTAATAGTATTCAAATAGAACTTACTTCATCTTTCATCTCTTCCAGGTTTGTCTTGAGTTTACTCTTGTCTTTGGAGGTTGGTGTGCCAAGGCTGTGATTACCAGGTCTTGGAGACTCAACTTTCAGAGATTTGCGTATGGTAGTGCCTTGAGGTGATCCCATACATCCTGCTTCACGCTTAAGTAAGCTACCAGCTTGGCGAGCTAGAAATTAAGTATCAGAAATAAAACCTGAAATGGTTAAAAGTGAATTCTAAACAATACTGTACACCAATGAAACCAGAAGGATAACTAACCAATTGTCAATAAATCTGAGCAAAATCCATACTTGAAGCTCTAATTAGGACAAATTTCCTCTGTTCACTATAAAGAGGAGGAAACTTCTCCAGTGACTTGTCCAATCATGTCCTTTTGTCTACAAATATACCAGGTACTTTTGCAAAACTGAATGAAAAGAATAACTTGACCAAATTAACTCAAGATGTAAATAAGTATATTACTGTATACTAGTGAATGCAGTACAGGGTAGTTTCATATTATTGTGCAAAAATATAGGAAAAATCTCTAAGATTTAAATAGGTGTGTCCATTCAGTCACATGCTGTTTAGTATTCTCTCTGCTGTTACGCATATTCATAACAGTACAGTAGTAAGTATGACCTGTCACTGATCATTATCCAAAATATAAATGTCTACAGTAAAATCTGGCTTCCACTGTATAAAAAAAATAAAATAAATAAAAAATAATAATAAATAAAATCTATCCAATATAATTCTTGAGAGGTAATTTTAAGCCTTTGGTTATAATAAATCTTCCACCATGATGTGTTTGGAATAAAAGGAAATATTTTAAATCTAATACAAATTTTGGTCATAGTACAAAGAACACATCTTTAAAACAAAAAATCTATTATCAACTTACTTGGTAAATTTTCTTTGGGGCTGAGACTCATTAAATCTTCTGAGGTTTCATTAAGATCTGTTAAACTGGCAGGAGGAAGTTTACACTCCTTCAAAATATCAAAAAGATTGGTTGGTATGCTGAAACTTGTAGATGAAAAGCTACTCCTCCATAATCTTACACCTTCTTGTTTTATATGTTTATTACTTGACCTCAGGGACACTACAAATACTGGTACAACTTTAGAGAGCTGATCTGCACTGTGTTTCTTTCCAAAATGATCTTCTATTAATGTCCCAAAACTCTTGAACATAGCAATGAATTTCCTTTCAACATCAGGATTAAATCTAGCAGCTGGATTAACTTTAATTGAGTCACATATTGGTTCCATGACCTGTGTTATCAACACATCAACCATTTTTTTTTGCTTGACACCATTGAAGACGTGTGTTATGGCTTCACACAGCTTTGATGCAGCTTGCTGCCTCTGAGATGATACCATTCGCAACACTTTTGGGAAGATGATTCCAAAAAGCTCTATACAAGCAGCCATATTGTGAAGAGGATTAGGCTTCTTTCTGGGTTTCGCTGGACTGTTAACCACTGCAAAGACAAAATACTTTTAAAGTCAATTACTGAAAACAGTATACAGCATTATTTAAACACAGTTACCTACACAAGAGACCAGGGGTGGGCAAAATACGGCCCATCAAGTAAGTCTATCCAGCCCACCCACCACTGTCTAGCAACTTGGGAAAATTTACTGTTTTTCTAATCCCAGAAATAAATCCTATTAATTATGGTATGTCCTATGAAATAAGCCACAGAAAGACACGAATCCCACTATGTACTGTACACACGGAGAGAAAAAGAGAAGCAATGAATTTTGATCATACATTACGAACACAACTCATCCTTGACTTACATCTTACTGAAGTCTTGCCCAGTTCTGAATATCTTAAGTTTCCTGTAAGAACTACCAGAATATCTGCCATCAGATTGAAAGTAGCAGCATGTACATCAGGCGGTGCTGTAAGCTTTTCCGCACACATAGTAACCAAACTCTGAGCAACATAATCCACTTCACTATTGGGTTCAGCTGTAGGGGTCAGTGGAGTTAATTCTATAAACTTTAACCAGAGTTCAGTCCAGTCTGTCATGATTGGCTGTGGAGGAAATAAGGGGAGAACTTTAACCCTTTGATGACAATGATTTAACCCTTCAAGTCTCCGAGGGTTAAGCAAATTAATATTAATTATTATTTTTTTTTAAGTTCTATTCAAACATCCATTAAAAGCAATTTCAAATTAAAACTCATTAAAATCAATTTCAATTAAAACTCACTTTCCATACTACTCATACTATTAATACAAACATATGACACGGCAAAAAATATTTTTATCATGAAGGTGTGATGTGCAATAAATCCATATTACTTAAATATCATGAAGATATTAATAACAAAGGCTAAAGCTAAGAAAATTGTCATCCAGTTATTATAATAATAATAATAACTCACATAATAAATGTGATGATCCGCTGCACTGAGGGCATCAATGGAATGAGTCAGAGGGAAGAGAAGGCTACTGTAGATGCAACTCCAGTCATGTTCACTACCATCACCCTGGTCTATCATCTGTGTCTGATAACATTATTTATGTTCAGTAAAATCAATAAATATAAACCTGCCAAGAAAATAGTTCAAACTTTTTATCTGTAATGGGAATGGGTGAAATTTAACACACACTGAATTAATAAATTTAAGTTATCGTATTCCCTTACATGTAAAATTTGTGAATTACCCATCAACAACTTTGTGAGTGTATGACTTTGATCTCCGTTTCTTAGTATTAATGGATGGAGAAAAAAACATATGATAGAGGAGACTGATATATCATACAGGAAATACTGAAGATGTATATATGGGGCCAATGGAACTGCCGAGTGTTGTCCTAATCTTTAACAGGAAGAAGGAAGTGTCTGTCATGATGAGAGAAACCGGTTCATGTTAAGAGATGGGTTGTCAGTGATCTGTAATGTTGCTATACCTGTTTAAATATTTAATGGTATGGGGAATAAGAGAGCTGAAGGCATAAATAATGGATGAGAATGCTGAGTTACAAGATGCAAATGAGAGGTGAATCAACTGATGTTTGCCGATGATACTGTTCTAGTGGGCAATTTGGAAGAATAATTACAATTGTTATACAACGAGTTTGTGAAATTGTGGACAAGGATAAATCATTATTAGCATGAAAAGACAGAGTGGAGGAACTGAGGTATTTCAGGCATCTGGGAGTAGATGTACAGTATCTGTAAATTGAATTACTGTGGTAAGATGAAGTGGATCACTGGGGAAAAAGGGTAAAGAAAATAAAGTGTAATGAGAATTATAAGGTGCTCACCATATCAAAGGAAACAAAAGATGAGAATGTACAGTGTCGTTTAAGATTCTTCGAACACTGCTGGAGACAGCTGGCAACTCAAGGCTGTTTGTTTACTGTAGTATGTAATAAAAATTATGAATGAATGTAAAAGTGATTGGTTACTTAGTTCCCCATTGCTTAATTAATTTGGGGGCTTTGTTGTTTTGTATTATACTGTATTATACTTTTCTGCTGGTATATACTGTTAATTTGAGTTGCCAGCTGTCTCCAGCAGTGTTCGAAGAATCTTAAACAAAACTGTACAGGGGTATTCTTGATCCAGTATTATAATGTGGGTTTCATGGATACACTGAATGTCAGAACAATAAACAAACTGAAAGTGGCAGGAGACACCAATATTTATTGTTATGGTCATTGTTCCACAATACGGCTTTAATATGTCTTTCTGGTTTCTACTTCTTTGTATAGCAACCAAATGTAACTCAGTACAATAGTAAGACATCAACCTCTTAAGAGCTACTCAATGCCATACTTTCTAAGTCATACATTCTCACCGATACATCCTAAAACATTTACCTCTTCAATGTGTTCAATAAGTTGACGAACTACTGACGACCATAACCGCACAAGTGTGTTAGGGTGTGCAGGGCATAAAACTGGTGCAGCATTATCTAATTCCTTCATTACTGAAAGCAGGAAACCAAGTTTTCCTACTGATGGATTGCTATTAGCAAGTAAAGCCAACCACATTGTGAAAAACCTGCAATATATAAAATGGACATCAATTCTTCAATTCTAAACTCCTTCCATTTAGTTTATAAAGCCATTTAATTTACAAACATCAAAACTATTTTTTGCTACAACTTACCCTTCTCTAGTTGTGGCATAGTGAAGTAGACCAGGCTTACACAACTCACGTATTAAGTGGTAACTTAAAGTCCCACTCATCATGTCTCTCATTGTATTGCTTGTTGATATATGATGATGTCGAGAGTTTAGAACAGACTTGGGTAGTGCTAAACTTCCTACCATAACCATTTCAAAGAACTTGAAAACAAACTGACTCTGTGAGTCTCCAGGGGAACATTCTCTTTCTAATGATGAAATGGTGTTAAAGAGCTCCTTCACTGGCTCTACAGACTCTTTCTTACTCGTGTCTGTGCTAATTAACATACGAATATGAGCAAGGACGGACTGGAACAGGAACACTCCAAGAAGGTACTGTTTACGTTCATGGGAACTAAGGCTTTGCACAGCTTTACCGGTGCAGTTCAACAGTAGCTGATGATAACGAAAAAACATCGAGGGGCTGGTCAACAGAGGCTCTTCCATCTTTGGTGTGGTATAGTTGTAAGTCGAAAGTCCAGAAATATTACCACCAACAGATAGTATCTGAGCTAATATTTCTGCACTAAAAACATGTAAACCAGAAAACTTTGTTCCTGGAGGCGCTGCAGCACCTGACATGATAAGATTCCTCCCAGCTATTCCAACCGCTGCCCCACCAGTAGAAGAGCCACAGTCAAAGCAAAACCTTAGCAGTGGTACTATTACTATATCAAAATTCACAGATGCTTTCTTACCAAGCTTACAAACAAGATGCCACCATGACTGAAGTTTTGCATAGGCAATATCTTCTCTTCTAGCATTATTAGTTTTAAGGGGAGCAAGAAGCAATTTCAATCTCTTAATATTAGTAAGCAAATTTATATCCAAAGAGAAATTATCCATTAGAGTCTGCCAACACTTGAAAGATTCAATTCGGATCACAGGGTTGGGACTCTTGAATCCTTTTTCTATAACTTCAAGGAGGCTATTTATCAGCAATAAACCAGAGTGAAGTTCCTTTCCCAATAAATGCACTACCATCCTCCATGACTCAAATACGTCGACACACTCCATAACCACCAAGCGGTTCATTTGTTTACAATACTGGGTCTTAATGTCTGGTATAATCATTTTCACAATGTCTGATTTAATATCATTGTAATCTGGTCTTTCCAAAAGAGTTTTTGCTTTGTGAACAGTAGATAAGGCAGATACACGAACTCTACTAACTTCGTGAGAGAGATACAAAAATAAACACGGCAGCCATTGTCTCGCTTCATTACAGAGTTCATCTGGAATGTTTTCTAATAAAGCCTGGAGAACTTGTATTGCTTCATGAACTGTAACAGATGATGAGTCTCCAGGAGTGAGAATGCCAATAAGAGTTTCAATAATTTGCTGAACTTTTTCTAGGTAAACATTTTTCTTTAATTTACTTTTTCCAAGACTCCACAGACTTCTAGTAAGAACTTTCTTCTCTTTTGCTTCCTTAATGACTTTTATTAACACATCTAATATTTCAACTTCATCCTCCTTGTTCAGTAAGCTGAGAAAACTAACATTAGCTAGAAGACATCCACACACTCCTGCAGCTTCATAACTGGTCTCTATTGCCCCATTTAACAAGTCTGTTTTAATATTAACCAAAGTTTTGTGTGTGTCATCCAAAGAGGCATAGTCACTCCATACAACATTCTCCGACTTCCCTGTACACTTCCTGAAAAGAAAAATATAAATATGAGTCATCTTAGTCAATAATTGAAAAAAGGCTAAATAAAATAACAAGTGGTACACCTTCACAAATAAGAAACAATTAAAAATTAACTTACGGACAAAATTTATTGATAAAGACAATGCTCAATACTGTACATACAATAACTCAATAATTATCAGTTTATTAGAATCAAGAATTATCTAAATCAGCACTAACCAAAGAACTGATCCTGAAACCCTAGTACAGTGCATGGTCAAGTTATAAGAATTTATAACACAGTAGTGGTCGGGACTAATCTTACAACTAATTTGTCTCTCCCAACTGGAATTGTCACCCTGAATTGTTCAGTACAGTAGAAGCAAAGATTTTCCTTCAAGTAGAGGGAAGAATCCTGACTAGCACAAGATATAACATCAGCTAAAGGAACACAGGGGGTACAGTAATTTATTTTATTTTTCTTCTCTGGATGGTCATGATGCATTTTTTGTCAATCCTATTTCAATCCTGGAAAACTTCCACACTTACCCACAATAAGAGGAGTGATGATTTCCAAGCTAAGGAATTCGAAATTTTTTTTTAGAAAATAGGATTCCAGGAAAAATCCTTCATTTATAGCCAGTCACCCTTCAAAAACAAATATTCCAAGCACTAATGAATGAATCCTATCTCCAGTTTACAAGATTATGTTGTGTTTCTGGATTTACAGGTCAATTCCACAAGATGAGATATACTTTTTACTTTTATCCCCTTTACCACTGATTGGCTCGTTAGCCACTTGGGCGATCGGTCAAGTCTCTGTTACGCACTGTTTGCAAGTACTGGGCATGCACCGGCTCCTGAATGTACCTGAACCTGCTCCAGTGTTGGTCAAGTCTGGTCTTGAAAGAGCTCACACTCGGTGCCGTCACAACACTCTCTGGCAGATTGTTCCAAGAGTTCACAACTCTCACTCCGAAAAAGTTACCCCTCACAGTTTTCTGGGCTTGTGGCTTCTTCAACCTTGAGCTGTGACCCCTTATGGGGCGAGCATCTGCCAGCTCCAGGTAAGGGCACTCAACTGAGTAGTGCCCTTTGAGATGTTTATACACCTCAATTAGGTCCCCCCTTGTGCTCTAATCTATCAAGGTAGCTGATGTGCCGTAGTGCAGGCACCAGTCTGGTGGCCCTCCTTTGGACATTTTCAATCAACTGACAGTCCCGAGCATATCTCGGGGACGAGACAGGGTGACAGTACTCCAGACGGTGAAGCACTTCACTCTTGAAGACCATTACGAGGGACGGACCATCTAAATATCTGAACGACCTTCTTATAAGACCTAACAATTTAGTTGCCTAATTCACCTTCTTCTCGCAATGGCCCGAGTACTTCAGCTCATTGTCAACATACACACCTAGGTCCTTTTCACATTCAATCTCAATTAATGCAATTTCTTCGTCCCATTGGGACATATGATACGCCTCCTTACTGTTGGTACGTCCCAGGTGCAGCCTCTTACACTATGCGTCATTGAATCTTAGCAGCCATTTCTTCAACCATTCTTGAAGTTCACAGAGATCCTTCTGCAGCACTTCACAATCTGCTTGGTTCTCAATTTCCAGAAATAACTTTGCATCATCTGCAAACATTTGTATGGAGGAATGTACAGTGTCATGCCTGTCCTTTATGAAGCAAACAAACAACAGCGGGCCCAATACACTGCCCTGTGGTACCCTGCTTGTGACAGGTACACTTGATGATTTCATGCCATTAATCACCACACACTGCTTGCAGTCATGTAGAAAGTCTCCGATTAACGCTAGGACATTTCCCCAAATCCTGTACCCTGGGGGATCAGCCTGCAAGCTTCCTGATGCAGTACAGTACAATACAGGTGCTCCTCTACTTATGAACGTTCAACTTACAAACTTTCAGAGATACAAACATCATCACTGAGGGGGGTTACCTGCCAGAACAGGTGTTTAATGTGGATGAGACTGGATTATTTTGAAGAAAATTCCAGATAAAACAAACATTACCTAAGAGGAGAAAATTGAGCCAGGTTTTAAGGGTGTATTAAAGGGTATAGCTGTACAAAACATCCATAATCTTTTCATTTTTTACAATATGTTTGGTATCAACTAGAGTAAAGTTTGACTTACAAACAATTGGACTTACAAACAAGCCTCAGGAATATAACTTGTTCATAAGTAGAGAACCAATACTTGAGTTGCCTGATCTACTGCATCAAATATAAAACATCCACTGTGTAAGGCCTCTAGCACAACACAGCACTGTACTCTTCAAATGAGCAGAACTACTGTAATGTATTCAAATTCTGTACTGTAACTCCACTCTGTCACATCATGCAAGAATTCTGAAAGAAGACTTACTTTGTAAGGGTTCGATATGCAGGCACTCGTGTGGTCACATTTTGTGACGTACACTGGTTCACCAACTCCTCCAAGCTGTCAGCGTCCTCCATCTTCCCCTGAAAGAAAATTCCATGAGTCCAAAAATTCTGGAATGCAAAACATTAATTAAGGCAAAAAAAAATCACACTCCACCTAATTCCTTGATAAACAACTCAACTTCCTACCTACTTTATGATTCTTATCTAACATCCTTTTCTCTTTCTCTGGTGTCGTGCATCACTGTTCATAATACTGTACTGTGGAATCATAAGCTGCCATATTCAAGGTTTACCATATCCTTCATGTGAATGTGGGAACTCTTAAACAGTTGAACAAAATCTGGCAGCAACACAGGTCTCTCTAAAAGGTCAGAAGAACTAAGATGACTTATTATGACCCTGGAACGGTAGATATTTAAGGATATAACATATCACATGTTTAACTTTAGGTGATCACATAAACTCTACGGAGTGACTCTGTGGCCGTAATGTTGTGGCGACCTCTTCCACAGTAATATTGGGCCGGGGAGTTAATGTGGTGGGCATTTGCTGTGTGGCCATTGGGTCTTCAGTTTGTTGAATGGAACATCAAAATGCAGTAATGCTTTTCATATTACAGTGCTTTGTTTTCAAGAGGTTAGGTTAGGTTCACTCATCAAAAAACTTATCAAAATGCAAAATGCTGAATGATATGGATTCTGTTCTCTAAAAATGCAATGTCATGGAGCCAGCCTGTGGGCCAGGTAGCTGCAATATTACGAACACAGAGCCACTTCCTAACTCTTTGTTTTTTTTTGTTAGCATCTAAACTACTACTGTAGTGCATTGCATTCACATTTTATGTTTTGTAAGTCACAAATTTCATGAATTATAGAAATTTTAACCTCCATATTTACAGTATATATTGATTGTTTTTGGTTTATCCTGCAAACAAACTTGCTACAAAATGTTTAAAGTCTTGATATGAATGAAGAAGCAGTGTTTGTAAAACTAATAATTTCTATAGAAATACTATTTCTAACTCCTGAATATAATAAAATAAAGTTAGAAGAACTGGAATGTTCCAACTTTCGTTTCTCCAATATTTTTTGGCACTGAAGATGAACCTACCTTGTGTGTCACCTCCATGCAGCCTCCATTAACAGCTGTTTATAAGAACACTAAAACACTAACATTATTAGACTTTCGTACAGAATTGCTATCTAGTCATTTACGAGATAATCTAAAATATGGAACCAAGTCAATTGATATTATGAAGTACAGTAGCTACACAAATAAATTCGCTGGGCTATTATTCTGCAAACACCAGCAAACGAGCCTAAATCGTATACAAGTTAGGGGTTATGAGGCTAAATCATATGCCAGTGTTTGTGGAATAATTACCCAGTAGACGAGTACAATGACTAGATTAGGTTAGGTTCCTTTAGTTATGCAGTATTTTTAATTCCACATTTCTCCTCAGCTTCAAAGCCCTGCCCATCCTTGGAAGGGTCATAACTCAATATGCAATTAAGCATTTCCCCAAACTTTCGTTATCACCAGTGTATTTAGCATGAAAAGCTGCATTGAAAACACAAATATTGGTTACCAAGGAAGATAAATGTTACTCTACAGCAAAACCATGGGAGGACGGGGATGTAGCATGCAGGTGGTCTGAATCGCATTACTATGGTATAAACATAATACATGTCCTAACTCTGAAAAAAAGTATTTCCCCAATAGAAGACAAAAATGGTAATTATTTACAACTTCACAGCCGCTGATTTTTCAAAAAAAATTGATTAAAAAATTCTGCAATTTCACTGTGGTTTATAGTGAACACTGTCGTAGTTATGGCAAATGTGTTACTTGTTTATTTAAAAGTTCAAGTTATTAGCCACAAAAGTATGGCAGAATAGTGATGTGTTGTTGCCGAAATCGTGAATGGACTTAAGAGTAACGTTAACCAAAAATGTTTGTCACACCTAATTGTTTGCCGGTGCGTGCGGAATAAGTACCCATTTATTGACACCTTGACTTAAATCATCATACATTATTTAGGTAACTTATACAGTGTATACAGTACAATGTTATTCATGAGGTTAATCCCTTGTGCACAGAGTCAACTATGTGCTTAATAAAATCATCTCGTGTTAGACAATTAAATAAAGTGGTGTTCCCATAATGAAGGGGATAAGAGCAGCCTTTCTTCTATACAGTACACAGTGTGCTACAGTGGACCATCAGTAACTGAAGTTTCTTACTGCACTACTGTTCAGGATAGTGATACTAATTCACAAATGTCCTTATTCCTGACTTTACTCAAGTTATGTAACTGTATAAGGACACAAAATAAAACTAAATAAACAATACGTAATCAAAGACCTTCCTAACCTGATGTGGCAGCCTACCCCACACACAAGTAGCCATCACCGTGGATGTACACAAACAAGTCTGACACAACTGTCTAATGATGAACAAAACTGGGAGAAATTAGGGGTTGACAGTCATGAGTCAAGACAACCAGTCCCCCTTTCTTTACCACTTAAGAAAACTGTCTTTATCCCTAGACGATGAGACGACCATGGGGGATATACCCAAGGCACAGCCTTAATAACTAGCAGTGCCGATGTCACAACATAATTAAAGGAGAGGCCTCTTTATTCTGCTCCCGTTAACATCTCATATATAAACTCATTAATTGACCTTTGTAAAATATAACTCAATGGAAATTCACAACTAGGCTAACAGATTAGAGTCGAAGGGAAATGTTATAAAACAGAAAGAGAGAGAAAACATAAGAGTCTCACCGTCTCCCCCATGGTTCCTGGCCACCACAACTCACTTGGTAAGAAAGCGCGGGAAACGGCGTGTTTCTGCTTGTTGGAGGCTCATGAGCTAGTTACTGCGCAGACGATCCTACATTAAAAACAAATACAAACAGTATAAACGAGTCTAACATTGAACCAAAACATGTGAAATCAATAAATATATATATATATATATATATATATATATATATATATATATATATATATATATATATATATATATATATATATATATATATATATATATTATCAAGAAGTTTAGAGTGTATGCATATGTAGTTAGTTTATAACTATATTAAGTCCCAAAAGCTCATTCTTTATGGTTTTATAACTTTACATGCATTAGTTTCTCACATTTTTCCAAAGGAATGGACAATTCCTAAGTATTGTACTCTCACCTCGCCATTAGGAACTATAGGGTACAGTGCACAGAAGCTCCACTTCAAACAAATAGCAACTTCCCTATAGGTAGTGTAGCGTACTGTAGCCAGTTGTCTATTGTCTCTTTGTATGGGCACACAAACGTACGTACATGTAGATATCTCACACTCAGGAATGAGGTAGGATAGAAACTCACAATGCGCTTTCTCTATATATATTGTTGTACAGCGCAGTGCTTAGGAGTGACTAGGTAAGGAGAAACTTGCTCAGAGGTCCTGTACGGCGAGAAGGTTTCTGAGGAAGCTGAGTGGTGAGGAGCTGTGAGAGATGTTGCTGGTCCAGTAGCCGAGTGTAGAGTGGTCTCCCTGGCTGTTGTTGTTGTTGAGATTGTCGGACCGTAGTCCGACACGGGCCTTTGCCTATAGGCGGCCCGTTTGGTGGTTCCGGCTGGAGCTCCAGGAGCAGCCAGACCGGATTGGGATTGGAGCGCCATGCCTGGCCAGGGTCTCCCTGGCCAGGTATGGCAGTATTTATACAATTTACGGGGAATCAGGATTTGGGGTGAGCGTAGCGAGAGGACCAATCACAGCGGCTTAAGCGTAAGGTGTGAAACGCTCTGATCCTGAACCAGAGGTTGAAGGTAGAGACTAGGTCGGCGATCGTACCCCTGCGTCCTCTGCATAGACCTAGTCTCTCGGCGTAGCTGGCTGTACGCACTCAGCATCAGTCACTCTCTAACCCTCTCTCACCATGAACGGTTACGAGTTTGATTACGTGGCGCGGATACGTCCGGATACGCCGACCTGCCCCAAGAAACTAAACCTCCTAGTTCTCCAGAAGTTTTTTGAAACTAATGGGATCGTGGGGGTCACCAAGGTGGAACGTCTAAAGCTCCATGGTGACATCAAGATCACCTTCGTCGAGAAGGGCATGCCCGCACAGCTCGCGGAGATCCCAGACATCAACGGCATTCCTTTTAAAATGATTGCCTACATGTGGGACAACTTGAAGCTGGGAGTAATCTCCCACGCCGAAATTGCCCACATGAACAAAGCAGGGCTGAGTGAGCTCCTCAAAGGTAGAAGCACATGGAATAGGTGGATCAGTATTAAAATGGATTAGGTCATGGTTAACTGGTAGGAAACAAAGAGTCAGCATAAATGGATTAAAGTCAGACTGGGGTGCGGTCAAAAGCGGAGTTCCCCAGGGATCTGTATTAGGCCCTCTGCTGTTTGTTATATTCATTAATGATCTTGATTTAGGCATAACTAGTAGGATTAGTAAATTTGCAGATGATACCAAAATGGGCAGAGTGATAAATTCAGACAGTGACTTTGAACACCTTCAAAGAGATCTAGATACCTTACATGAGTGGTCAGTAAACTGGCAAATGAATTTTAATACTGATAAATGCAAGGTACTACAGATAGGGAAGACGAATACAAACGTTAAGTATAAACTAGGTAACACGGAAATAGAAAACTCAGTTTGTGAAAAAGATCTAGGTGTATTTGTTAGCAACGACTTGAAACCTAGAAAACAATGTATTAGCGTTCGCAACAAGGCAAACAGGATTCTTGGGTTCATATCTAGGTCTGTGAGTAACAGAACTGCTGACGTTATCTTGAAACTTTACCTAGCATTAGTGAGGCCACACATGGATTATGCGGTTCAGTTCTGGTGTCCTTATTATAGAATGGACATAGATTCTTTGGAGAGAGTACAAAGAAGAATGACAAAAATGATCCATAATATTAGAAACCTTCCATATGAAGAAAGACTGAAAAGCTTAGGCTTACATTCATTAGAGAGGCGTAGAGTTAGGGGAGATATGATAGAGGTGTACAAGTGGGTAAGTGGGATTAACAAGGGTAAAATGGAAGATGTTCTGAAGCTCAGTAATAACGAAATAACTAGAACAAATGGCTTTAAATTAGATAAATTCCGATTCAGAAAGGATATAGGCAAGCACTGGTTTGGTAATAGAGTTGTGGATATGTGGAATAGGCTACCGAGTGCTATAGTAGATTCGGGGACGCTAGGGAGCTTCAAGACGAAGTTGGATAGGCACATGGAAGTGCTGGGATGGGTGTGAAAGGGATCTGCCCTGCATGGGCCAGTCGGCCTCCTGCAGTATCCCACTTTCTTATGTTCTTATGTTGTGAAGAAGCTGTCCGACACCACTGCCCTCATCGGACACCACTCCACCTTACCCAAGGAAGCTCAACTGGCGTGGGTAACTGTGCCAGTCAAGCCCTACTGCAGACCGAAACGGTGTTACAAATGCCAGCACTATGGACACACTGTAAACAAGTGTGAGGCGCAGGAGGACACCTGCTCCATGTGTAGCAGCCCTGGACACCGCTACACGGTCTGCCCCAACAAAGAGAAAAAATGCGCCGCTTGTGGTGGCCCACACTCCTCCGCCGACCGGACCTGCCCCAAATGGAAGGAGGAATGCAGGGTAGCCAAGGCTCGTCTTGAGAAAAACTGAGCTACAAAGAGGCCCTCCTTGCTGTACGCTCCCAAGAAAAGAAAAAACCAGCAGAAAAGAAAAACCAAGTAAAGAAAACTCAAGAGAAGACGCCCACCACACAGAACCAAGAACACCACGTGGCCCGTGGAGCTGAAGCCCACGTGGTCAACCTCACCGTCTCTGACTTCTTCCACACCTATGAGAACCTAATACACGAGGAAGACGAACAACAAGACCCAAACACAAACGAATGGACACTCCAAGAGAGCAAGAAGAGGAGGAGAGTGAGAAGAAATTCGATATCAAGCTAAGAAGACCAAGACATCTCCACACAAGAAACCAAAACACACATTCAAGCCGACCAAGCACTGTATATCCATTGCCCAACCCAACATGCACCTGACGCTTGACCTGACGCTAGCCTGGCCGTGTCTTGTCGCCTCCCTGCCGCGTCCAGGCGAGTTGCTGCTGCCTCCAACTTATAATCCCTCACGCAAGCGGTGTTTAGCCACTGCATCTGTTCTCTCCTCCTAAAATTCACTTCAATCCTCCCTTTATTCTTCCCCTGAACCTCCTTCCCCCCTGTCACTAGCATTTTTGTTGTTGTTGTTGCTGTACGCGCATCACTCTCTAACCCTCTCTCACCATAAACGGTTACGAGTTTGATTACGTGGCGCGGATACGTCCGGATACGCCGACCTGCCCCAAGAAACTAAACCTCCTAGTTCTCCAGAAGTTCTTTCAAACTAATGGGATCGTGGGGGTCACCAAGGTGGAACGTCTAAAGCTCCATGCTGACATCAAGATCACCCAGCAACAAGCTGCATTGTACATCCAATACAATATGTATACAGTGAGCACATTGTGAGTTTCCTTTCTCCATCCCATCCTGATTGTGAACCAATATTTCATACCCCCACAGTATCACATATCCCAACAGAATGAAGAGACTGCATTAATTGAGACAGAATGTGAAAAGGACCTGGGTGTGTATGTCGTCAATGAACGTAAGTTCTCTGACCATTGTAGAAGTTGAATCAGGCAACGAAACTAGTAGGTCTTATAAGAAGTTCGTTTAGATACACATCTGGATGGTCCGTCGCTCGTCACGAGTGAGGTGCTTCCCCGTCTGGTCCCCCTAGGTATGCTAGAGACTGTCAATTGATTGAAAATGTCCAAAGAAAGGCCACCAGACTTGTGCCTGCTCTACGGAACCTCAGTTACCCAGAGAGATTGAAGCGCCGTTAACTACTTAGCTTAAACTACAGACGGGCGAGAGGCGACCTAATCGATGTGTATAAACATCTGGGGCACTACTCGGTCTAATGTACATACCTGGAGATGGTGGACGACCGCCCCACAGCTCAAGGTTGAAAAAGTTACAAGTTCAGAAAACTGTGGAGGCCAAGTGTGAGCTGTTTCAAGACCAGACTTCACCAGCACTGGAGCAGGTTCAGATACATTCAGAATCCAGTGTAAGCTCAGTACTTGCCAACAGTAAGAGACGTGACCGACTGCCCAAGCGGCTAACGAGCCGATCAGTGGCGAAAAAACAAAAACAAACAAACGTGGGAAGCCTTCTTTCCTCGCACAGCCAAACTGTGGAATGCTCTGGCTTCTTCTTTTTCCATACTCATACAATCTGTCTCGCTTCAAAAAGCTAGTTTTCCCGGCATCTTTTTATTCTTCCCCCCAAGCCCCGTTGTGGGCCCCATAAAACAACAAAAAACTCTTAGTGTGAGACTCACTACCAGACATCATAGATTTCCTCCGGGTACTTCGGTTTCCTCCTGTACTAACACTCGACAATATTTTAGTTTACCCTTTATGATTTCCAAGTAATTATCTACTCTTTTATTACTGAACAAGTCAGGCCAGTCCAAGTTCATTGCTTCACACCTTCCCTCACTACCCACTTCCTGCACAACCCACCACCCCCCACAACACCACTATCCCTCACTACCACTTCCTGCACAACCCACCACCCACAACCCACCATCCCCCACTACCCACTTCCTGCACCACCCTCACTGCCCACTTCCCCCACAACCCACCATCCCTCACTACCCACTTCCTGCACAAGCCTCACTACCCACTTCCCCCACAACCCACCAACCCTCACTACCCACTTCCCCCACAACCCACCAACCCTCACTACCCACTTCCCCACCCACCACCCTCACCCACCACAACCCACCAACCCTCACTACCCACTTCCCCCACAACCCACCAACCACTTCCCCACCCAACCCTTCACAACCCACCCACTACCCACTTCCCCACAACCCACCAACCCTCTGCCACTTCCCCCACAACCACCACTACCCACTTCCCCACAACCCACCAACCCTCACTACCCACTTCCCCCACAACCCACCAACCCTCACACCCACTTCCCCCCACCAACCCTCACTACCCACTTCCCCCACAACCCTCACTCCACTTCCCCCAACCCACCAACCCTCACCCACTTCCCCCAACCCTCACTACCCACTTCCCCACCCACCACCCACTTCCCCACAACCCCTCCACTTCCCCACAACCCACCAACCCTCCAACCCACTTCACTACCCACTTCCCCACAACCCACCAACCTCCTACCCACTTCCCACAACCCACAAACAACCACCAACCTCACTACCCACTTCCCCCACAACCCACAACCCTCACTACCCACTTCCCCAACCCAACCAGCCCTCACTACCCACTTCCCTCACTACCCACCAACCCTCACTACCCACTTCCCACCCTCACCCTTCCCCACAACCCACCAGCCCTCACTCACTTCCCCCACACCACCCTCACCACTTCCCCACAACCCACCAACCCCTCACTTCCCACTTCCCACAACCCTCACTACCCACCCCACAACCCACTTCCCCCACAACCCACCAACCCTCACTACCCACTTCCCCCACAACCCTCACTAACCACTTCCTACCCATATTTTCATCACCAAGCATCACATGTGACTACAATACAGGGTATTAGGAACTATGGATGGACTTCCTTTTTAATTTCTCCTCCAATAGGCTGTAATTTGACGATCTGTCTACAAAATGCTGTAAAAATTAAATAACATTTTCTATACATTCTCCTGTCATATTTTGCAAGTGGCACATCTTTATGAATTTGTTTAAAATACAGTACTTACAAATACAATTATCAATCGAAACTATTGTACTGTGGTCACCACCACCCCTTTAACCACCACACACAATTCAACTTCAGTACCCTAAATCTTCCCTGCTCATACTTTATATTAGCCTTCCATACGAAAACCCATATATTATTTTCTTACTTTTTTTTACTTTTATCCTCTTCGCCACTGATCGGCTCGTTAGCCGCTTGGGCAATTGGTCACGTCTCTGATTACTTTTCCTTTTCATTTATCTTCTTCACCAAAAGATCGGCTCGCTAGCCGCCCGGTCACGTCTCTTGTCACGCACTGTTGGCAAATACTGGGCATGCACTGGCTCCTGAATGTACCTGAACCCGCTCCAGTGTTGGTCAAGTCTCGTCTTGAAAGAGCTTACACTCGGTGCCATCACAACACTCTCTGGTAGATTGTTCCAAGAGTTTACAACCCTCACTCCGAAAAAGTTTGCCCTCACAGTTTTCTGGACTTGCAGCTTCTTCAATCTTGAGCTGTGACCCCGTGTGGGGCGAGCGTCCGTCAGCTCCAAGTAAGGACACTTGACAGAGTAGTGCCCCCCCGAGATGCTTATACACCTCAACTAGGTCCCCCCTTGCCCGTCTGTAGTATAAGCTAGGCAGGTTCAGGCGCTCCAATCTCTCAGGGTAGCTGAGGTGCCGAAGTGCAGGCACCAGTCTGGTGGCCCTTCTTTGAACATTTTCAACCAACTGACAGTCCCTAGCATATCTTAGGGACCAGACGGGGTGACAGTACTCCAAATGGGGAAGCAATTCACTCGATGATCGTTACGAGGGACGGACCGTCTAGATATCTGAACAACCTTCTTATAAGACCCAATAACTTATTTGCCTGATTTACCTTCTTCTCGCAATGGCCCGAAAACTTCAGCTCATTGTCAACATACACACCTAGGTCCTTCTCACATTGTCTCAACTAGTGCAGTTTCTACATCCCGTTGGGACATATGATACGCCTACTTACCGTTGGTACGCCCCTTGTGTATCTCTTAAGACATCACACAAAACTCACATAATCTCAAGAGATTTTTAGATCAAAAGGGGTAAGTTGATAGTTTTCTGGAGGCCATCAGGTTCATGAGGAATTTAACCAGGCCAGTGCAACAAAAACAACCATAGAATACACCCATTTAATTTTCAAATTGCAAAACATTCCACTGCCCCTCCACCTATGCATGTAAAGGTAGTGTTAATGTTTAAAAGTACTTTAAAAACACAGTACATTTATTCTCTTATAAATGAAAATAATTATACTGTACTGTATATGACATACACATACAGTACTGTAATACAAATCCCCTAAAACTAAACACAATAAAGTCAATTCAAAAGCAACGAGATAGATAATAAAATACCTGTACTGTACTTGTAATGATACATTTATCCTTTAGGTTTAGGTATTCACATCTACAGAAGATAATACTGTAATGTACTCTGCAGTATTTATGAAACAAATTTTCTGAGAAAAAAATTAGACAAATAAGCATTACATAAAAGTACAATTCCATTCAAGACAAATTCACATTTGATTCCTTAAAAAAATAAAATAAAAATAAATAAATGAGAAATAAGAAGACTGAAAAAATATATACTGTATATTGGTCAACATTCCTCTCATTTATAAACCAAGGATTACTGGGTAAGAAAGCAGGTAGTGTACTGTACAACCTACTCCATTTGTTATTAATTATATCCAATATTATTTCTACTAAATACTGTACAAAAATTTAAGATGTTGGAATGTATGACATCTTTATCATAAGTCTCCTTTGATATTTAATCATGAAAATATGCTCAGTACAGTACTGTAGTATTGTACAATACATTAATATAAGAAAAATTTATGAAATGTAGATATTTTCATTAGTAACATGTGCTGTAAAATTTCTTGTGTTAATCATGAATGACTAAAACAAATTCCTTCAACAAAATTTACTGATACATTGAAAAATTTCTTTGATTTTAGAAAACTTCTCTTATGCATGTTAACAAAGCATACATTTTACAGTACAGAACAGCACAGCACAAGAGAACAATGCATACGGTATACTATACTGTATAGTACAGTACTGTAAATTAGTACATACTGTACCACATTCACGTAATACAGTATTAAGATATCACTAAATATCACAGTTGGGATGAATACTGTACTGTATTTCAACATGAGATATGATATAAATTATAAAATTCTGTATATGAAAGACTTAAAAAATGTAACCTAATTCCACATACAGTAATGTGGTGACTGTAAAAGGGCATCACAAGTATAAGCAAATAAAATCTTTTTTTAAACACAAATAGAGGTTTCCATAGATAACTCACATAGAACAGTACTATTAAGTAAACTGTAATTAACTGCAGTTGTATTACCTAAATGCTCAAATAAATTTATAACAAAATATGCTACAGTATGTGCAGGGCCTTGTAATAAAGGCAGACTGCTATGTATATATTTAAAACATATAAAATCTAAATCTCTGTATATATAAATAAATATCTATCAAATAGTATACTGTATACTGTAAACATGTATATATATATATATATATATATATATATATATATATATATATATATATATATATATATATATATATATAATATAAAATCTTCCCTACACAACAAAAGTCAATAATCATTGCCTGATTCTTAAATTTTTTAAGTTTTAACAATATAGAATTTTTTATTTTTTTGTTTATTTATTACATTTAAGGAATTTCTCAAACATGTGTTAACCTGTACTGTACAATAAAAACATTCAAGGAAATCAAACATCCATCAGACATCATGAAAGTAAGAAAACTGATCTTGAATTTTATCCTTTAAAATGTGTATCTTATATTCAAAAGAAATAAAAATTAAATAAGAACCCAAGGGTTTATCTTCATCACAGTATTATGAAATATAAATGTAGTTAAAGAAATACAGTGTACATAAAATGACTTAATATACACTGTATCTCACAATCTGAAGTTTCAGTTATTTGTATTATATCGGCCTAACATCCTATTTGCCACTTCTCTCCAATTTGTGACTTTACCAGGAGGAAGGCCTGCTGAAATTGGGTCTCCATGGGTCACAGTATTTCGAGGACAATACTTCAGAGTGTGAGCAAAATCACCAGTAGCGTTGCAGAGGGGACAGACGTACAACCTCAAAACAGGACACTGACAATGACCACGTTCATCCTGTTAAATAGCAAGCTTCATTAATTAAAATCAATATACTAGAGCAAGAGCACATTTACTCTTTACCATTTACTTGCATGCTGTCTTTCACTACAGGTACAGTACATTATTACAGTGCATCAGTTAATATCTGCAGAACTTGTTTAGTTCTCTTGGCTATAAAAAGAGTCATGTTTTGCCAAATCAGTTTTATAAACTATCATTAGCACTCATAATAATTCATAAGCTTTCAGTTTATTGCTTATTTTATAGAGAAAATTATGCTTCAATATACAGTACAGTACACTCTTGGAACAAACTGTCAGAGTTGTGACGGCACTGAGTGTGAGCTCATTAAAGACCAGACTTGAACAACAATCAGTGGCGAAGAAGGTAAAAGTAACACTAGTGCAAGTACAGAAACATTCTGGAACCATAATATGCCCAGTACTTGCCAACAATGAATAAAAGAAATGTGACTGGCCACCCAGTACAGTACATCAAATACAGGTACAATATTTTATTTCAAATCACATAAATAAACATAAGTATACGTACCTTTAATGTATGGGATTTATAGAAGGTAGAATGGTAGTTATTGTTCTTACAAAACACACAACCTTTAGTTGGAGAATTTGCTGGGGACATAACAGGAGACTTGGGAGGAGTGTATGAGTTTAACATATTTCCATTGTATGAAAGATGTGCCACATCCCTTGCTCCAGAAACCAAGGCTAGTTCTTGCATTAAGGCAACTAAATCTGGAAAATATATACATGAACTGTACCTGTAATTAATAATTGAGTTTTCCAGGAATGTCAACCAGCATAGCCCTTGATTTAATACAAAAGAGTAATTTTAATGATCACATAGAAAATTAAATACTGTACTGTGTAGCAATATATATATACTGTATATATATATATATATATATATATATATATATATATATATATATATATATATATATATATATATATATATATATATATATATATATATATATATATATATATATATATAATGCTACACAGTACAGTATACATATATAATTTACCAAATATGGCGAAAAAGATATTTCATAATATGTAAATGTTACCTAAATATGAGAACAGAACAATATTAACAATATACTAACCTGACTCATGGCAAGATGCATATGTAGTATGGTAAAATGCAGTTTCAGATCACCTCCCTTTTGGGGAACAACGACTGTCCTGTGACCCAGTGATCTATGAGGGAAGTGAGAGTGGTGAACCATGGTACAGTATACTGTAGATGGTAAACATGCTGTCCCATCATTTCACATATGGTAAGGTCTTGGGTTTGAGTCCCAAGTGGTTCATTTTTGTTTTGTTTCCCTTACTATCATTTATGGTTAACTAAGCAATGGCTTGTACAGATGGAAAAAATACAGTACAGTACTGTATTCCATTACATACAAACCAGAGTAAGGTCAGCTTCACGCTTATTGGTATTTAGTAGAGCATTGGATGTTTGCAGATTGAAATACTTTTTTTTTTACTTTTACTTTTATCCTCTTCACCACTGATTGGCTCGTTAGCTGCTTGGGCGATCGGTCACGTCTCTGTTACGCACTGTTGTAAAGTACTGGGCAATGCATGTTGAAAACACCTATAGGAACCCATCAGACCTCTATATTACAAGCTTCAAGGCCCTAAGAGGAGATACCACCATACAGTCAACCTAGGGAACAGTACAGTACTGTACAGTATGAAGTCTGATTTTGTGATTGGAGGAGATGAGTAACCTAAAAGAATGTACTACAGGTTGACAACCCTTTATCTGAAATTCCAAAAACCGAAAAGCTCTAAAAACCTAAAGTTTTTTTGTGTTTTTTTGTGTTTTTTTTTTTTACAGGGATTATTAGCCCAGCCAGGCACAGATCACTGACCCACATCGGGGCCTGGGGGGCAAAAATGTAATAGTAATTATAAAAATAATTATTCATAGTAAATAAAATTTTTAATAATTATACACCAAAATAAAATAATAATGATTACAATAATAATAATAATAATAATAATAATAATAATAATAATAATAAAAATATCATAATAAAATTAATAATAATAACAATAATACTGTAATAATAAAATAATAATACAATAAAGAAATACAAGAATGAAAAAAGATCAAAACTGAGAAACACGACCTAGACCTATGAATTATTATTATTATTATAATTTTTATTATATTTTAGACCCCCAGGCCCCAATGTGGGTCAGTGATCTATGCCCGGGTGGGCTAATACACACACACACACAAAAAAAAAAAACCCTAACCATTCTGAAAACCGAAAAATTCCAAAAACCGAAATGCCTCTGGCCCCAAGGATTTCGGATAAAGGATTGTCAACCTGTATTGCTACATATTCTCTGCCGATCTGTTATTGCCAGGGAGTTTCAACTACAGTGAACCCTCACTTTACGCGGTCAATTGAACCCACGGCGGCCCGCGTAAAGTGAGAAACGCATAAAGTGAACAACATAACATATGGGATTAATTGAAATAGAGACCGGGCCGACCCCCAAACTCCACTTTTTCAGACACAATACCTACGTTATAGTAAAAATAACTTCTTAATTTTATGATGGTATGCACACACAATTAATAATTAAGAGAAATATCAATAATATTAGGTTTTTTAACACTTACATTAGTAGAAAAGATGGCTGGGCACACGGGGATGGGGGGTTGGTTCCGAGGCAGAGGGCAGGTTATTGGCCCTCACCTGTATCACTTGTATCAATTGTATCACTATCCACTACAGAGGCTTGCAGGGCCTTTGTCAAACCCCTCAAAGTCCATATAAGTCCATATCCTCACTATCATTATCACTGACTTGGGCCGGCTGTGGTGGGTGGCGGGTGAAGAACTTGGTAACGTTTTGATGACTGGGCGACCTTGTGCGCACCCTGCTCGCACTGCTCTCCGCGTAAAAGGTACACACACCGCGGAAAGTGAGCATTCCGGTTTCGGCAGGGTACCGCGTAAAGTGGGACCGCGTAAAGCAAGGGTTGACTGTATTCCATATGGGAAAAGGAATCCCACTGTCCTAGACTGCACTGGAAGCAAAACCAAAAAACCACATGATCCAATGGGGATGAAAGATTACTGCTTTTAAGGAAATAATACTCTCTATATCATAGGTAAAATGTGACAATGGATTAGCATGATAGATGTGTTGAGTTAGCATTGTAGAACCTGTGTTGTATTTAGTGCCCCCAGTTTACTGGCACTGCAGTTGAAGGAAAATCAATACGTACTGTATCACCATCAGTAACTTATTAGCCTCACCATTATCCCATCTCAAACAGTTACACAGTCTACAAATCTAATAAATTTCTTTAACTGTTCTAAGAATACAAACAGAATTCCGATAATATCTTAAATATTTTGCCTAAATTTTGATACCACTTAATATTTCAAAATTATTCAGTACAGTACAATACTCTATACAATACTATACTAACTAAAAAATAAAATCTGATGCTCTAGCTACAGTACTTTACAGAAAAGTTAAATAATATATCTACACTTTTAAGAATTACTTAGCATCACTTGCAAATTGTTAAATGATGTCAGATTGAATAATAAATCACTCGTACAGTCCTAGAAAACCGTCATAAATCTCTCAAATTATAAGCACATACTGCACTGTACTTGGCACAGTAGGGTACATATATTTCATGCAGTATCATTGATGAACATTATGTTATGAGAAAAAGTTAGGGCAGCTAAACTAAACTATTGAAAGCAAATACTTCAACGGCATTTTATGTAAAATTACCTGTGTGCTGTCTCTGTGGTTGAAAAGCTGTTCCTTGGCTGCCGTAGGATTCAGTCAATGGAGCATTACGTGGTAAAGAAAGTTCATGAGATGTTATAAAATCCCTATTAGTTTGTAAAGAATATGGATGACACACTTTTGGTGGTGCCATAGCTGAGGGTTGGCTCATATTCCCAATATCCTGTAACACTCCCCTTTGAGACAATGAAGACATTATGTGGTCCCAAGGGAGAGGATTCTGAGGCCTATATGTGTCAGTTACAGATGAAGTAAAAGTACTATCACTTGGCATTTTTGTATTTGTATTCCACAAATTCCTTGGAACATCTTGAGCTGATGGGAAAAGTTGACTTTTTGGGTTTGTGGAGTCATTTAGGTCAGTTGCTATCAAACCCGATTCATTTCTGCATTTTCCTATACCTTTGGCGAAAGATGGGCAAATGTTTTCTTCATTGCCTATGGTTGGAAACATGTCTACACTTGAAGTCGACTGTGTAATTACATTTCCAGGTGGGCTTGAAGCCAAAAAATCTGTAAAATCATGTGGTATTTGACCATGATTAGTCAATGGCTCCCACACTTCTCTCTGGATGACTGGGATTAACTCAGCCTGAAGTAATGAATCATTTGAACTTAAAGGTGTGTGCCAAAAATCTTGGGACTGGGAAACTGACAATGACTTATTAAGAGAAGAATCTTGTTCATTTGAAGAAATTCTATTATCTGTTGCGCTTATTGCATTTGTAAGAGGGGGAGAACATAAGTTATTTACATCACAGTCTTCACTCAGCTGTTTCCACAATGCACTTGTTATTTTGGAAGGAGGGTTGATGACCTTATTGCACTCGGAGATAGACGGGCTCCATCTACATGATCTGAAATTTTAAAGATGTATAGTAAGTAGTACTTATCATTATAATGAATTAAACTGGTTTTATTGTCAATATTTTCATTGTATAAAAAGAAAGTTATCTCAGATAAAAACACAGGTATTTGTACAATATATACAAGGTGGTTCTGTAAACAGTACATTAAAATGGAGGATGAAATCTTTGGACAATTCTAAACCACAATGTATCTACGGAAAATGTCCGATTCTGCATATGGCTATGTGTTCGTGACAAGTGCGAGCAAACTAAACATGGTCCAAGCATTCTGGACCACGTCAGACAATCAATGGTACGACGTGTACAGGCCTGCATTGAAGCAGAAGGGGACAACTTTGAACATTTCCTTTAAGTTGTAACAGAGGGGTCACACTGTAGAGATCTGTGAATAAATTATTACAAAAACCTATGGGAGTTTCACTTTAAATTCACTCTCATTAATACAACATCTTAAATGTATTGTAATATGGAAACTATACAGAATCTGACATTTGACCATAGATACATTGTGGTTTAGAATTATCCAAGGATTTCATCCTCCAATTTAATTTCTTCTTTGCTAAATCACCCTGTATATATGAGTATATAGTGTATACAGTACCTCAAGATAAGGACGCTCAAGTTAAGGAAAAGTACCAGGGAATGAGTTTTGAGATACAGTACATGTACAGAAGAATTACTTGCATTAATGGATATTTCCTGAAAGTTTAAAATCTGGGTTATACAGTATTCAGCAAAGTTCACCTTTACTTTTATCGTCTTTGCCACTGATCAGTGTATAAATCTTGCCATCTCCAATGTTTCACAAAACAAAAAATAAAGTATGTAATAAGGTTTAGAAAGACCAAATATTAAATTAGAGTACAGTACCTGTAAATTAAATTGACATACAGTATTAAGTGTTATAACCTTGGATGACAGGGGTGGTAGAGGAAGGCTGATGCTGCCTTAACAAGTACAGCAGTGTGACGGCAGCATCTACATTTACATAATGGAAGAATATTGGAAAATAAGGTTCAAATTATTGAACCAAATTTCAAGTTAGACAATTTTTCAGGAATACAACCCTCCCGTAACTCGAGGAATGCCTGTACTGTACAACATTTCCTTTCTGGTACAAAGTGAATACTTTTTCTTAATCCTGCTGATGAACTTGAAGCAATATATTGTATCAAGCTTAAAAGCCATGTTCAATGTCCATCTACAACAAAGTCATCTCCTGGTTGTGGAAACATGTGGGTGCATTAATTTTCCAAACTTACAATTATGGACAGACAGACTAGGTGGGGGACAGGATAGGGGTAAAATCAGCTTGAAAATTTATTTATATCATGAACAAAATTATCTGCAGAAGTCCATACAAATTCAGAGCTCACCAGTGAATACTTTTAGCTTCATCCTGCTACTTACCCATCGACAGAATGTTGAAGTCCAAAAACAATGGAAAAATATTAACTGAAAAATCAATTAAACTAATTAGATAATTATGAGATTTATATATAAAGTCCAACTCTCCATGGTAAAGGCCTCGTGAAGCCTGAAATAAACCGGAGTGATATATTAACTGGCAGGTGAAAATCAAAGTGCCTTCATACTTATGAAGGGGATGTACTGTGCATAGAATGAGACTACACAACTGAAAATTCACCTGTAAAAGATTTTCATATACAGTACTGTACAGTGAAGCCTCTCTCTAAATCATAAGTATGGATGTACAGTATCTGAATCAAGAAGTTACTCAAACAAGCAATATGACATATGAACTGCCTCTTGTCATACAAAGTAAGGTTAAGCTTGTCAGATATTCCATGATATATCTTTTGGCTCTACATACACCTGTAAGATTTCTGAGTTTGTTCTGGCATGGTATGAGTACAAACATTACTGAACACAATTACAACATTATTATCAAGGAACATTCAGAGGGCAGTTATATTAGTGTATAGTCACAGCACAGTCACTATGTAGTATAAGAAAATGATCATAGAAAAAATAGTTCTATCGATTGAGTTAAGTGAATTTCCGGAATTCTGCGGTTGCTGTTTACTGTAATATTATCCACATTACTGTAGTTTATTTCCTGAGAGGTTGGGGACAAACTAAAGATAGAGGGATGATGAACACATCCCACAAAGGCGTAGGGTAGATACACGCTACATATAATAAGATTAACATTTAATTTTCCCAGCCTCTTTAAAGAGCGTATTTTAGCAATTGCACCCCATATCTGCATTCAATTGATATATATATATATATATATATATATATATATATATATATATATATATATATATATATATATATATATATATATATATACTGTATATATTGCTTGCAGTTTATATGCATATTTATTGTAGACAGAGAGATACAATATAGATTTTTCTTTACATATTGCCATTACATTTAGATCTTGTGTATATTTCAGAGTCCTGTCTTCGATCATCCTTGAATGTATAAATATATTCCCGTGACCAGTCTTAAAAACAGTTTCCAGCAATAAAGGTTAATGTTGCCCACCCAGTCATAATAGAAGGATCATCCACTAAGAATATATCAATCAAAACCTCACTCATCCCCCCTCCAAGAGTCCTGGGAGAAGCCCATTATTGCATCCTCGCAGTCATTCTATTAACTAAAGCCTTGAAGGGTTATTATAAATGTCTTCTCTGAATGTTCTCGGATGTGTGTCTCACCTTTGGTCACTCAATTTAGTTAATACTTTTAAAGGGAAAAGTTCCAAATATAAACTCGCACTTAAAAGGACAGCTGATTTTAGTCTTCTAACAAAAGGAACATTTATAAACAGGTAAGTATTTATATATATCACAAAATAATATATCAGTATCTTATTTATATTACCTTGGTGTATCGGTGTCCATTTCACGCCTGAAATCTAAGTAAAATCCACCAGCCCTTCCCACTCCAAGTGTCATTACCGACTGTCACAGGTGTCCCGAACTGCCCTGGACAATGGATTACGTCATTCGTCGACTTGAAGTCTTCTGTAAAATATAAATTCACCATGTACTTATATATACAATATTAGTATTATTCTTTAAATTTGAGAGTATATAATGGTAACTGCTGTATATAATAATTATATGAGAAGGAATATGCGCCATTTATTTTAGATTTTTATATGATCTAATTGTCGAAGAAGAAGCGGGAAGTTCGAAATCATTTAATCTCCAGCAACAATTTATTTTGTATTAAGATTAATTACCCTAATGCTAAACTAAACTAAAATAACATGTAATATCATAATATCTTAATTTAACCCTTTAGGCAGCGTTAGCGGGGTTAATCTTCAGGTGGAATAATCATGGGATGAATCTTCAAGTGACTAGAAAAATTTGATTTTTGTGGAGTTGCAATGGTTACAGACTAAGAACATCAACTATTTCGTTGCTAAGTATCACATTAAAAGTATTATTAAATTAGAAGAATAAATCTGGCTGGTAGGGTTTTCCATTCCCCTTGAGGGTGGAGGGTTCCGATAAAATTAAAGTAAGATATTTATAAGAAACTCTACATTCCTATGCACAAATTAAGGTTTATTGTATTATATGATAATATTAAGTTTCTTAAAAAAGGCGAACATTATTGAAGATTGACAGTACTGCAGATCTAATTGTAAAACTGTATACGTACTCAGGAGTATAAATCTGAATCCTTAAAATTTTCCAAAAGAATCGGCCTTATTCATTTCATCTGCAGCATATATAACTTATAATCTTCAGTTTAATCTTCACAAGGATAAACTTAATGGTCATTTCATAATAAATAAACCAAGTGATAATTTGATATTTGAGTGAGACAATTTATGTTAAAATGTATGACAGCGATGTTGTGTTTCAGAAGTCGTTGTGGCGTACGGTAGTGGATGTAAACAAAACATGGCTGATATACGGCTCGAGGTCCCTGCAGAGAACTCGGTGTTAGAAGTATTATATGATGGCACAGAATTATATCAACAGTGAGTATATTATAATAGAATGTCTTTATAATTGTGTAAATGAGGATATTATAGTATTGGCTTTACTTACTGAGTGATAATAGGCACGACCCTATAGGGGGGAAACATTGGCACTGGTACTTATATTTTTTTTATTTATATATGATAACAGAAGATGATAATTATGTAATTTAATGTTAGGTTAAGTTAGGCTAGACAAGGTTAAGTTAGGTAGGTTAGGCTAGACAAGGTTAAGTTAGGTAGGTTAGGCTAGACAAGGTTAAGTTAGGTTAGGTTAGGCTAGACAAGGTTAAGTTAGGTAGGTTAGGCTAGACAAGGTTAAGTTAGGTAGGTTAGGCTAGACAAGGTTAAGTTAGGTTAGGTTAGGCTAGACAAGGTTAAGTTAGGTTAGGTTAGGCTAGACAAGGTTAAGTTAGGTAGGTTAGGCTAGACAAGGTTAAGTTAGATAGGTTAGGCTAGACAAGGTTAAGTTAGATAGGTTAGGCTAGACAAGGTTAAGTTAGATAGGTTAGGCTAGACAAGGTTAAGTTAGGTAGGTTAGGCTAGACAAGGTTAAGTTAGGTAGGTTAGGCTAGACAAGGTTAAGTTAGGTAGGTTAGGCTAGACAAGGTTAAGTTAGGTAGGTTAGGCAAGACAAGGTTAAGTTAGGTAGGTTAAAGTAGATGAAGTTATGTAATTAAATCTAGTATAATTATCCTTTCGGTCATCCCTGTGTATTTCCGACGGTTTTCGGCGTTTTGAATGATTTTGATTTTTCCTAACCTTACCTAACCTAGCCTCAGGACTTAGGAACTAATATCTAACTTAACCTAAATTCCCAAGATGATTGAAACGATAATAATATCTTAAATCTGACGAGGAGTGAAATACTACTTTTCCGGTCCGACTAATTACCCAACTGTAGCCGCAATGAAGTCAAATAATGGTCCTACATGAATAAATCGGACTGCCAATCACTTCTCGAATAGTATTTGGTGTCACGAAGTCACAAACAAATGGAAAACTTAATTTAAATTGAGTTAATAGATCGCGTGCTTATACCGAGGGAGCGAGTAATTACCCAAATGTAGTCGCAATGAAGTCAAATGATGGTCCTACAAGCGTAAATCGGGCTGTGAATCACTTCTCAATTATTATTTGGTGTCATAAAGTCACCAAAAATTGGTAAACTTAATTTAATATGAGTTGTGTTAGGTTAGGTTAGGTTAGGTACATGCACTCGATCTATTAACTCAGATTAAATTAACTTTGCGGCTACATTTGGGTGCATTTGGGTACATTTGGGTAATTAGTCGGACCCCTACTTTTCTCTTGGTCTGAAAAATGACAGATGAAATTTAATGTAGAAAATTGTAAAGTACTTATCCTAGAAATATAGATAGAGAAACCAGATATTAGATAAACACTGTTGATATTGAGAAATCCTTCTGTGAAAAAGATTTAAGGTACAGTAATTGTAAATAGGAACCTTAAACCAAGACAGGAATACGTATACAGTATACTCGAAACAAGGCCAACAAGGTACTTTGGATCATACAAAGGAGTGTTAGTTACAAGACTAGCGAGGTTATCCTTAACCAACATGTTCAGGAGTGCCTCTGTATGAAATTTTAACAAAATCCATATTTTTTCTCAAACACAAGGTAATAGGTCAGAAGTACAGTACAGGTATTTTGGGCCTGATACACCTTTTATCTGGAACGTGAAAAGTAACTGTTGAAATGGTATAAAAACTTTTTTTAAACTTTCAGGCATTGGGTAATTGCCATTTAGAAATTCTAAATGTTTATAATTATTTCATTATTAACATAAGTTCCTTATACTATATTTTGCATATGTGAGATCTTACTTGGATTATGTGGTTCAGTTTTGGTTACTGTACTACAGAATGGATATTGAATCCCTAGTAAGTACAGTACTGTATTCAGAGGAGGATGGCAAGGCTTATCCCAGGCGTTTGGAACCTTGAGTAAGGAAACTGATTAAGGCATCTGAATTTGCACTCCCTTAAGAGATGTAGGAGTGAGGGGTTAAACAAAGGTGATACTGTATAACAAAGGTACTTAAACTATCTAACCAGGAGAGGACATGTAGCAAAGGTTTAGGCATGATATACTGTAGGTAAGCGCTGGTTTGGGAATAAAGTAGTCGATGAGTGGAACAAATTATCGAACACCATCATTAACTCGGACATGCCGGGAAGCTTCAAACATAGGTTGCACAGATATATGAGCGATATGGGCTGAGTTTACACCATCACACAGTTTCTAGAAATATGTTTTACTACACTTTTGATTGACATTGTACTGTACTTCATGAATTTCTTTTTGTTAAGTGCAGCACTTTTCATTCACAATTTCATAGTAAAGGTACGGTGGCTTCTTGTACCCATCAGAAATAAACATCTCATTCTGTGCAAGATGTTCAAAACAACTTTATAGTTTCAGAAAATATTTACCGGGTATGTTCTTAGCACAATGCATATTTCCACCTCCAGGCCTCCGACTATGTCGGAGAATCTCACACAGTTGGCGAGGAAGATTGACTTTGCAACTGATGGTGAGGAGGTAACAACTGAAGAAAAAAAAGAGGAGGAGGAGGAAGAAGAAAAACAACCTTTTCAGCAACCTCACTGGCCATTAGAAGAAGTCAGAAACAAGGTTAGGTGAGTATTGTAGCACACACATCTTGTTGATTTAATGCAACTTAAATACTGCGTTTTAGTGGTGTATTATGTTATAAGAATTTATTTACATTAATTAATGTCTTATATTGAGTATGGTTGGGAAGTTGGTATGCAGGAACTTCTCAACCTATAACTCCTTGATGTGTAGTTCAGTGTGTCTTAATGATATTTGTAATCTAGAGGATTTAGTCTGCTGTGATCTGGAATGGAAAATTGAATTCCTTGTAATAGCTTGGGGTGTACAGTTTACCCTGCTTTAGAAGTTAGTCAGTTTTACATGTAATATTTACTTTCAAGTATTTGTTATGTGTCTTTTTATGTATTTAACTTTCAGTATTGAATACTGTACAGTATTTGTTTCAGTTGTTTTTTACTCTTTGCAGACAAGCCTTGACAGAGATGTCGGTCTTACATGATTTACTGGTGATCGTGAAGCAGAAACCTCCACAATATATGGTGTTGGACCCTGTACATGCTGAGCCTCCAGAGCAGAAAAATTACATACAATTTCTTGCTCTTAAGAAGGTAAATTTCTCACACCTGTACTGTTCCCATGAGAGACATTGTTGGTCTTAAGTTCTTAACACTCACAATACTGTAGTTGTCTTCAGCTGGATGCTGTGCTAAATCAATTCAGTGAATGACAATAACACAGGATAATCTGATCTGCACTAATGTGAGTGTGTTGTACTGAACAATAGACTGTAGTATTCATAATGTACTTCATTTTAAGGTAAGATTTGTAAGACTTTTGTATGCACAAAAATCTAACGAGCTGTCACATCACAAAACTGTTGTTAAAGGTCTCTTATCCCAACACTGTGATCAGTAATTACAATGTGCTCAAAATATTGTGATGATTATTTATTTTAGTATATTACACAGTGTTATGTAAACACTGTAGTCTAATTCTACACAGGGGAATATTTTAAATACAAAAGCAGTATTTGCCATATACTTTGTATAGTAATAACAGTTTATTTGTGTTTGTGTGAGATAAGATTTTGCTGCTGAGAATTTGCATCTCAGAATGCATATTGCAAGAAAATGTGGTAAATAGTTCGAAAGGTTTATTAGCACTGTAAGAATGACCACCAATGTTTCTCTCTCACTTGTTCTTTGAATTCTTTAGATATATTCATTATGATTTGTGGGTTTGTGAGAAAGATTTTGGGAAATTGTTGTTATTGTTTCACAAGGGTTTACTTGGGTGTTTTGGGTTAGTGTCTTGGTGGTGGTGTACTGTTGTAGGTAGGGACACTGGAGGCTGGACTCATGGCATTATCTCTCCCCACTCTTAAAATAGCACCCTTCTCTTTTTATATTTATGACTCATCACCAAAAAGTGAATGACATCCAGGACTGATAATTCACATCCAGAGCACTGTCAATGAAAGAATTATCTATTAATAACATGGGTAGCAATTTCTGGTGGTTGTGGCAACACTTAATGTTTGGCACCATTAAACTTGCTCTGCAACAAAGAGATAAACTTTGCTTCATATAGGTGGGTGGGTGCCTAGGTGGGCAGGTAATGGGAGTGTAGCGGTGGTTGGGTGTGGAGGTGGGTGATGTGTATATGCTAAGATGACTTAGATTCTGTGATTTTTGGCAGTTTTCATCCCAAATTGTTTACCTTAATTATAATACACTACAGCATTGAGACTGTCTCATCTCCTGAAGTATAATTAGTGGGAAACAAAGAGGAAGTCCTGAGAGTGCGGTGAATGTCATAAATTTATCTCTTGTTAACAATAAGGCACAGAGGAGCAATGTCCACCAAGATAAAAATTTTAACTTATAATTTTTTATTTATACACCTTTCAACTCTATACTGTACACCATAATTAAGAGATCTTTTACTGTTTCTCACAACCAGATGCCTTTCAAGAGAGACTTGTTTAATATTCCCACTGAAGTCTATGAGCTGGAACCCAGAAAACTTTCAACCAAGAATGTTGAAACTAATCCATTGATTCTTCATACCCTTGTGTTGTAACTATAACCCCTAGACTAGTGGCACAGCATTAGAAGCAACAGCTACTATGTAATGGTTAGGGTTAATGAGTAATGACAATGCACTATCTGCTTCTCACTTGATAAGCTTGGCCACACAGTATGATTACAGTAGCTCCTCACTTCAGCTGTCCTTCTCATTTGGGATACTTGTTAGTTTTCTGACAGCAGCTCTAGAGAGAGAAGGAAAGAAAGAAGCTACCATAAGTGCTTTGCCTCAATTTTGTAACACTTGGGGAATTTAGGTTCAGTTACATAGTTCTTAGGTTGTTTATCTGGTAAAAGTGAGTTTTTATCTTCATTTAAGTCATATGTGCATTGTCAGGTTATTATTGAATTTTACATTAAATAACCCAGTCTGGAGGTATTGTGTGCTTTTTGTGTCTTGAGGTAGAACATTGAAGAACCCTTTAAGGGTCCTGTCAACTAGTTAGGTACTTGGTTGGGTTGTTGCATTGAGAGCAGTTGGGTGATGGTGTTTTCATTGGCTCACTTCAGAGTACTTTCACTCTGTTAAGTTTAATTAGTATGTAGGTGACTGATCATTGTTTGTAACCCATGATACCTGACATACATCAACTGGTGCTTCATCTTGCCTGTGATGGTCTTCTGACTTCTGGCTTCAATTTAATAAAGTCCTTAAATGGGGTCATGATACACTCATTCTACATGAGGACCCTGGGTCAATAGCTTGTTGCTTACCCAGAACAACACTGAAGAGTTGTGTGGCATTGGAGAATTAAAAAGCAAAAGTCTTGTTCTCCATCTTTAGTTATGTATACTGTACTCAACTTCCTGTTGGGAGTATGTTACACTTATACAGTACTGTACTTGAAGCTTCCTATCTAACTCATCCTTTTCTCTCACTGGCTGCTGTTAAGTGAGTAATCTGGAAAGGCATCTGGTCGGTCATAAATGGAAAATTGATCTTGGAATTCCATGTTATGACCAAGCACTGGATAGAGTGACTTGGCTATCTCCCTCGGGGTTCCTGCTGGGTTGGCTAGAAGTGAGGTGGTCTAGTAATCATGCTCTGGTCAAGGCTTTCTGTGCAGAGTGTATGTAATATTAAAGGTGTGTTGTCAAAACTCATTGTCTTAGCAGGAAACTGTTGCTTCTAATGCCTCTTCTTAAAGGCTTTGGTTGCAACAGAAGAGTAAAAATAGTCAATGGATTAGGTTCAGCCACAGTGGCTGAGGGTTTCCTTTGATTCCAGCCAGTACGTCTTGGTGCACATATTTCATAAGTTATACTTAGGCTTTGTCATAAATGGGATTTCAAAATCATTCTTCTATTTCTCTTTTAAAACTACACTAATTATTAAATCTGCCAAGCATGCTGTCCACTAATTACTGTACTTGATGCTACTTTAAAAATAATTGAATTTTGTAGATTAAAATCAGTCATGATTTTTGAAGAGTTGTTTAGAATAACATATAACATATTCAGGAACATAGCTTGAACTGTAGTTACTGATATATATATATATATATATATATATATATATATATATATATATATATATATATATATATATATATATATATATATATATATATATATATATATATATATATATATATATATATATATATATATATATATATATATATATATATATATATATATATATATATATATATATATATATATATATATATTCTTTTTGTAGCTTAAATAATATAATATTATTTTATCCACTAATATAATTTATGCTCAGATTTGCCAGAAAACTAAATTGTACAGTACCATTTTTAACTTAAATTAGTTGAAACATAGATTCATTGTTTCAGTTAAGCCAATGCTTTGCAGCCTAGAAAGTTTGAATGGCACTTATAAAAATATTAATACAGTGTAGCTTCATTTAACTAATAATACAGTATAAGCATGTGTTTTTGCATGCCACATTGGTTTTCTCTCATATCTACAAGTGTGGTAAATTAGCAAAGTTTTGCATTACTGTAACAGCACAACATCAATCTGAGTCAAGGTGTAGAAGATAATAAAGAGGATACAGTACAGTACAATGCACTTTCATTGACAGTGGCTGGACCACCAGTGGCAGTTTTTAATATTCAAACACAATTTATATACCAGTATGTTTACTGTACTATGTTCATTAATGCCGGGTAACTGGAAAATTAGAATAGATCCCAGTTTACGGCTGAGGTCCTTCACTCAGTCAGTTGGGAATTATGGTTTGTTAACCCATATTAATCCTTTAACATCATAGACTTGGAAATGGCAGTAAAACTGTGATGATGGTGATGATGATAACGATGGTAGTGGTGGTGATGATTCCCAGTCTATGATGGTTAGGTGTTAGTTTGGGTTTACAGCTATTGTGTAATTCCTGAGTTGCCTTGTTCTGGAGTCAACCATAACACTTACCTAAAGGTCAGGTTTTGCATTGGTATAGTACTGCCATTGGGTCCATGAGAGTATATTGATAGTACTGTACAGTACTGTACCTGTAGTAGGATAATGGTACTGTCAGGTAAGTGTTTTTGTTGCTTCACTGTTGATTTTTTGAATTACTGTGATTACTTTTTCTTTTTTCAGAATGGGGTAAGTTTGGAGTCACACCTACATACAATAATAGGATTTAAGTGCCTGAACCATCTCAGTCCTGTTAAGATGTCTTGATAACCTTCACATTCTCTTAATGTTAAAGGCAAACATCTCTAGTATAGTATTTAGACTGGTGTTAAGCACTAGTTAATGTTAGTAGGAAAAGTGCATTGTTAAAGTTGTATACAGTATTCGTTTATTTAGTTTACACATATGTGCAGGTATATAATTCTTTTTATTAGATATTACAGTACCTGTATCTTATTTATAATATCACCAGCAACAAATTATTATATTTCAAAACTTCGTTTAACAGAAAATTCAATGTACTGATATTCGGGATAATACTGAGCATGACAACAGCTACAGTACTGGTACATAGGGGCATTATTGTACTGATTCATTTTCTGACTCAGTTATACACTTGTAAATGGTACTTTTAAAATAATTTATTAATATTTTGTGAGACACTGGAATAATTGTCTTACTAATTTATGAATTAGGGGTTAATTTTTCCTCATTATATACGAGAAACATTATTAATCAATCCTTGTGGTTACTTAGTAAAATGGATAATTAATGCAACGACCAAAATAAAATAAATTATAAGTAGCTATTGTACCTAACATAACCCATTAAGGAGCTTGAGACAATACTGTAGTCATTAAGAGGGGCAACAAATGATGACCTGACACCTAATTCATCGTATATGCCTAAATTTCATCATGGTTTAAATCCCCAAATACTTTATCACTGTGAAGAAATTGTAGTAAAATAAATCTGGAGTAATTGATTTATTTTTTCATGTTTTTCGTTACTCAGTTTTCCACTGTCTAGAATAGGCAATGAACATCCCAAGAATTTTTTTTTGGGGGTGGGGGCATTAGCCCACCGGGCACAGGTAATGACCCACATCAGGGCCTGGGGGGCGAAAATATAATAATAAATAATAATTATTATAATACAGTAATAATAATAATTATAATAATAATAATAATAATAATAATAATAATAATAATAATAATATTCATAATAATAATAATAATATCTATTATTATTATTATAACAATTAATAAAATTAATAGCAAATTAATAAAAATAAAATAATAAAAATAATAAAAATAATAACCATAAATAAGTACTGTACAAAATTTAAAAAAATAAATTCAAGATTGAGAAATTATGTACATTATATATGTTGTGTTGTCCAAGTAAGAGAAACAATTGAGACCCTGCAATTGTGTGTAAATGAGGCAGAAAGTCATATCAGCAACCTGGGATTTGGTCACAATTTTCGTGATGCCATATGGCAGCAGGGTCTACCATTAGACAACACATTATGCTTCCAATATCTTCCCAGGCGGTAGTACCTCCCTGTTTGGTAGCTGCCTATCTACCTGCTACACTCCTTACCTCTAAGATACTTTTGGTCTTGACTGAACCAGGTTGTAGCAAAAGGTTTAAGGTACAGTATAAGCTAAATGCTTAGTTGTTACTTCATTAGCCTAAACAACACACCCGAGTAATTTTAGGAATATACGTGACTGTTTTACAGTTCAGAACGAATCGTGAGTAATTGAGTATATTCATGTACGGTGACATATTTTGAATAAAAAAAGAGATATGGAATGCTGTTCAAGTACACAGACTGTAAGTACAACTGATTTCTGTTTATCTGGACTTCACCTCCTTACCGTATATCCCATATCATCCTAGCCTATCTATTTAGTTTTGAGTTGGAATGTTCAGTTTTGTCCTTCATAGTCACACTGTATAACTTGGAAGTCAATGGTAAATGTAATGTACCGGTAATTATCACTTAGATATACAGAACAAAATTATGAATGAAATGAGAAACATTCATAATTATCAGAAAATATTGAACTTGGTTGCTTTATTGTGAGCAGCCTTGGATTTGTCAGTGCAAGATATTGGTGTAGAATATTGCAATTGCATGGCATGTACAGAGTCTTCAGGAGGATTGTTTGACTGAATACTCTAAGCAGTGGATGAATGTCTTATATGACCAGTAATTGCTATTGTTTACAGTGAAGGGACAGTGTACTGTAGTTGGTATGGTAATAAATTAAAAAAACTATGATTAAAGGGAGTTGAAGCTTGCATTGTCTACTGATAACGCCTAGTGAAGAACATGCTGCTGATGGGTGATGTGTGGACGTTTACAGCCTTGTTGTGCAAAGGGAGGACCATAGAAGAATACATCTATCACAGAAGTAAAAAGCTTGAAAGGGAAAAAGACAAAAACACAATTACTGTATTCTGAAAACTTCAAATTCTTGTCACCTGTGATAATGTACAGTTGCGGACAAAATTCCTGTCGCCTCTCCAGCTGTTCCACTAAACCCGAGATTCAGATTCGTGAATCAAAAGCATCTGTGGACAGAATAATACATCAGTATCTACTGCTTCAGCTTCACGAGTCTGAAACTCGGGCTTCGTGTAGCAGCAGGAGAGGTGTCAGGATTTTTGTTTGTGACAGTACATTACTGGAATCTTCTCCCCCTGCTTCCCTGCCCTTCATATTCAATGAAAGAGTAACCACATCCCTCTTATCGTCTAATGTTCATAACTCTTCATAAGGATTCCTTCATCATCGTAATATGGATCATATTTCTCAATTCTTTAAATCCTTCTATTTTCTTATATGTTATTGTTTTTCAACTTTTCATTTGCTGTCCATCCAATTTTTTATGATATATTTTCCTTGCATCCTATTTGTGCTTGGATTAGTTATCTTGTCCATCTGTCACTCACTCAGTCTTTATATCCACTTGTCTGTTTGTCTGAATATTTGTCTATATAACTTTAATAGATGGACTTTACTGAACTACAGTACATGTATTTTAGATTTAGTTTAGAGTTGAGGTTATGTCTTGAGCGTTCCATGATGTTTTGTGCATGTGTTAAGATGCCTGCCACCTGGAGGGGAATTCCATATAATTTTTTCAGGTTCATACCAGTTATTTACTGTGTAATCCAGCTGACTTGTATTTCCCCTCTGGTACATTCTTGTATATAAGTAATATGTGCAGTTGCTTGAGCACCATCTCTGTGTAATAGTTGCAGAAATGTTGGAAGCATTGGGTAATGTTTGCATGGCGTTGTGACCGAGATAACTAATGCACTTACGATGAATATATTGCTGTAGTGTCTTAACATTGTACATTACTATACTGTACTTTTGAATTGTAGATGAAAATTTAGGAGTGGATAAAAAAAAATTTAATTGATAAATAAACTTATTGAACACAGTAATTACAGTAATGATAAATCATGTAGAATTTATTGTTGGTTTTTAATACATTAGTGCAAGTGGGTTCCATAGGCATGACTGCCAGTTAGGGACAGTGTTGAAACAGCACTGTATAGTATGCTGAACTCAACCGTTGGCATAGTAAGCAATATGGCCGGCACTGGTCTCAACTCCCTCCACGTCCTTATCATGTAAAGTTAGGTGCCTATTTACAGCTGGGTGCACTGGGAGTGCTTCAGGACCAAACCATTAACCCCTAGAACAAGAGACAAGCAGTGTGGCCACTCAACCACTGCACTCCTATTTTTTATGCATACAGTAGTGTGAATCGATAAATGCATTGGTTTTAGTTTTTCTTGAATATTATTGCATGTGTTCTACTACTTAATAGAGTTAGGAGTGCAACAAAGCCAATAGGTCGTTGGATGTGGAATAGAAATTTATGATAAGGTTATAGAGATAGATAAGCTGTGGGATAGGTAGGTGTAGAGAGGTTGGAAATGGGAAATGGAGATGTAGATAGATAGCACATGGGATAAGAATATTGGATAGTGAGTGTGATGAGAGTATGATACTTATGATGTAATTACACTTTCTGTATGAACTGAAGAACAGTCACTATTATATAAATTTTTGTTTTGCATAAATAGTTGAGGTTCACAGTAATTCCGGCAAACTATTAGTATACTGTATGTGTCTCAAAAAGGGAAGCTTGTTAAGGAACTTAACTTCCACTGTCAGAAAAATTTAAGTGAAATAACAGTAATATAGAAATGTAGTGGTAAATGCTGATACAGTATAATAATTTATTTATCAGACAAAGAGAAAGATGGTGGTGGTGTTTTTTATACACCAATATTTAATGATTAAAAGAATATTTATAGCATTGCACCTCACTGTTCTCTTAGTTGATACAGTAGAGTAGTGTTGTGTTGTTCCTCTCTCTCACAGAGCCTACAGTCCGCTGCTACTATCCTCCTGAATGGAGCTGAACGCCTCCGCACGTCTCAGGCAGAAATGGGCCGACCAAATCGTACGGTGCAAGACTTCCACATCGAGCTGCTGAGGCTGAGGCAAAACTGGCGGTTGAAAAAAGTTGCCAAGACCATAATAGGAGACCTCTCATACCGATCTGCAGGCTCAATGTTCAGACATGTAAGTTTCTGTATGTTTCACCTTTGTTAAAAAGATTCTACAGTAGGAGTTTGGCAGTACTGTACAGTATTGTACTCTATTGTAGTAAAAACTTATTGAAAACAGTGAAGTTTACAGAATAACATCCAGGAAATTATTTAATGTACTGTATGAACTGAATATGTGTGTGTGTGTGTGCGTGTGTGCGTGCGCGCGTGTGTGCGTGCGCGAATGCGAAGTGCCGGCCATGCTGCCTTTCCACAAATCTTTGGCAGTCTTTGTTATTTGTCAAGGTTGTCATCCTGAAGAATCACTGATATTGAAGCCAAGTTTAATGTTATTTGTTGAAGATTGTAACATCAGAAATCACATTAAACTTTGAAATTTACTTTGAGTGAAGCTTTTTGAGGTTTAAAACAAATAAAAACATCAGAAATTGTATTAAATGTATCCCAATAACTGACAGACACATCATAGGCATATCTCTATTACTGTACAGTAGTACATATCTGTACTGTTTTTAAAATGAAGGTCTTGAAAAACATATTATTTGTTATACTGTTCTTCCTCTACAGACTGGCATATTTGAAGTCTCAAAAGCAGATGAAGGAGCAGGACCAAGTGCTGTGGTTGGCACAGGTTCAGCCTCTCCCATATCTCCCTTGCCCTCACGTGGTTTACAGTCGTCCCTGCGAGTCACTGTCCCAACGGAGCTGATGGGCTCTGCGTACATCTTTGTCTGCATCAAAAAAGGTTGGACAGTTTTTAATACTTAACTCTTTGTGCTAAATAAAATCATCAGGCATTAACCTGGTAGTGCTGTTGGTAAAATGTTGGAAATATTATTATGTTTATTATTGAATGGTGGAAAACATGACAGAATGAAATATGAACATGTTTTCTGGATGCTGTAGTTTTTAGAATAGAGGTCACAGTCTACAGTACTGTACTGTAGTAACATGTTAAAGATTTATTGTATTGAAGCTGGATGTTATCTAGTTAGTTGATAAATAATGCATGTGTTTAATGTACATTTATATTACATTTTAAAATACTTTATTTACCAATAACTAGATTACTGTATAAGATAAATTTCTGACAGTGTAAGATTTTTGTATACACTTGTGGTTAATGTATGGCTTTGCAATGATCAACTCAAAGAATAAAGACTACTGTACTGTACCATACCGTACCGTACCATACTGTACTGTACTGTACTGTACTGTACCATACCATACTGTACTGTACCATACTGTACTGTACTGTACCATACTGTACTGTACAGTACTGTACTGTACTGTACTGTACTGTACCATACTGTACTGTACTGTACCATACTGTACTGTGCCATACTGTACTGTACTGTATAGTAAATACTGTATAGTTAATATGGTGGATGTTATCATTGGATTTATCAATTAATTCTTTTTCATACTTTAGGAATCACCATTTCAGTTTGCTTTGTTCCCACTAATATTTGACCAATGATAACCTGTATACAGTATGTTCATCCTCATGACTGGATAACCTTTTAACTCTTCTATTCCTCAGATGAAGAAGACATCTGCTCTGCACAATTAAATAACTGTGATTTTGTAGCGGGAGACACCCCATGGCAACAAAAACTTGAGAAGGCTCAGAATGTGTTGTTTTGTAAAGAACTGTTCAGCCAGTTGGCCCGAGAAGCCGTCAAACTCACTCCCTCAATACCTCATCTTGTGGTTGGTAATCAAATTACTGCCACAATTTTCCCTGGAATCCATCTGCTGGTGGGATTGTGTCACTCTGATGGCAAGAAGTAAGTGTGAATGATTGTAAAATGTGTTTATTTTTATTTTACCAAGAAACCACTAGAGGTACAGTATGGTAGTGGATATATTATTACATAACTGTGCAGTGCAGTACTGTATTTAAGTTTAAATAGAAGATAAAGCTAAACACCAGTACAGTTGTTTTGAAATAGTGGCAGTAAATTGAGAGCCATATACAGTACAGTATTGCCATTGAAATATTATCTCAGGCAGGATACAGTATTGAGCTTTTCAAAAAGGTATTTTGTTCAAACATTATTCCTCCATTTTTATAAATGTTTAATCTGTCATTTATGTTTCATAGTCAATAATCAGTTCTCAACTTAAGACAACTTGAAAACCCTAGCCACATGTTATTTATATTTCTCTAATGTACTTAATTAATCTCCCCTTTAGTTGGAGAGAGTGTCCTATTATGAGAAGAATTCTTATTCTCCTTACACCATTACACTGACCTTCTCATGTGTATTTACTTATAATAAATGTATTTTAGGTATACTGTAGCATACACTGCACATATTTTTTACCTTGAACTGGTTATTATAGAACTATTTAGTATGCCTCTCAGTGGTCATTTCCCCAACACTTACTTCCAATTGGACTCAGCCTAACCAACTGTGGGGAAATTTTACAACATAAACCCCCCCCCCCCCTATTGGTTGGTGAGGATTACTCTATAGGCTGTGTTGAAAGAACAGATATCCTATTGATAAGTAATATGAAGGAGGTAATTTGTGAGTTTAGGGTAAAAAAATGGATGACATGTACTGTATATTAGAGGATGTGGAGACTTTACTAACAAATGAGCCTGTACTGTACTGTGTTAGTCATTATATTAAATCATACAAGCATCTTGGAAGGAATAGAGGTGAATGTATTTCCATTTTCCAGCAATGTACGCGGTAAACCCACTACTGGTCAGGGGCCCCCAGGTACTTGTGGGCCCACCAGCAATATGGTTGGGAGTGGTAGTGGAGTTAGCACTGGTACTGTTGGAGGAGGTCCCACTCCCTCTAAATACAAACATGAGCACGACTTGGAACATTCGCTCCACCAGTTGCTACATCGGGTCTACCACCATAGTTTTCAGCACCCACTGCCTCATCCTGTCTATGCCCCGATGGGCATGAGTAAACGCAGAAGGGCAGCCGGACCTGAGGGAATGGATAAGAATCAGGTTTGTTATTACAGTATTGTACAGTACAGTAGATATTTTTCTCACTTTTATTCTTTATTATATAATACTACTACAGATTTACAGTACATATTCTTTCATTCCATTTTGGTAGTACAGTATCACATTAAGAACACATGTAGTCACATATCTTCAACTTATTTTGAGTGAAACAAAATGAATCAGAACATCAACATTATCTGAACACATGATACAATATCTGGTTCATTTTATAAGGGAATTAATGTACAGTCTGCGCGGAATGTTAAGTCGCGATAGGGCCGACGAACTAAGTTCTCGCAAAAATAAGATCATATGTTGTGAAGCCTGTCCTGGGATGCGAGATGTCAAAACGCTTGGTTTGTTGGCAAGTGCTGACATTTGGCAACTGAGAACACGTCACGGCTTGTAGTCAGTGCGCCTCTGGCAGCTGTGAGGGGAAGATTTTTTGTGCGGGTTCTCGCGCCATGTGGCCATGTTTTGTCTAGTTTAAGGTGCATTAACCCGACATAGTGGCCATCAGAGATCTCCAGGAGGGTTGCTACAAGAGACGATATTGCAGCAGTGATTGCATTGTACAAAGCGAACCATGTACTGAGAGAAATATCGGCTCAGACTGGTGTGGCATTACAAGTTGTTCAAAATCTTGTCAAACGTTTCTGTGACCTTGGAGAGGACGAGTTACCAGCTCCATTACTTAAGTCTGGTAGGCCTAAATTATTGTCTCCACGGACACTTAAGGTTATTTCTCGACAAGTTCGAGCCAATCCCTCGCTCACAGCACGTGAAGTGAAAGAGAGAAACCCCCGTCTTTTGAGTCACGTCTCGTTAAGTTGTGTTCAACAAGCCCTGCACAATGACCTGGGATTTAAGAGCTTTCATGCCCGCCGTAAACCTCTGATGACAAAGAGACAGAAGGAAAATAGAGTGAAATTTTGCAAGAAATATGAAGTGTGGGATTTAGAGACATGGAGGAGTGTATTATGGTCGGATGAGGCTACGTTTTCTGTGACTGGGAGTAATAGAGGGAGGGTGTACCACCCCCCCACTCAGACGCGCACCTCCCACAATACACTGTAAAGACTGTTTAGCACCCTGCCTCGCTTATGGTTTGGGCTTCCTTTACGTATTATGGTGTTGGTGAACGAGTAATTCTCCCTAAGAACCAGATGATGAATCAGTACAACTATCTTGAACTGCTCAGTGATTTCTTACCTGAATCATTTGATAAAGCTAAGGCAAGCCTTTTCATGCAGGACGGTGCCCCATGCCACACTGCTAAAAGTATCATACAGTGGCTCAAAGACTGTGAGGTACCTTTCTTTAATGACTGGCCTGGCAGTAGCCAAGATCTTAACCCAATAGAAAATTTGTGGTCCATTATTAAGCGTCGTTTGCGCGACGCTGACACATCATCAATCCCGAAGCTAGAGGCAGCCATCGAGGATACCTGGGCTAACTTGCCACCTGACCTCTTGCAAAACCTTGCTGACAGTGTTCCTCGAAGGCTAAAAGACTGTCTGAAGCGCAGAGGAAACACTACAAAGTATTAATTGAAGTGGCAAGTGTTACTTGACTTTATTTATATCACATAATCGTAAATATCAATATTTTTTCAGCACACGAACTAACATTCCGCGCAGACGGTATGTGTCAGATTTTTTGGTCACCCTTTACTTTAACCATTTTCATACATGGTGTTCCTTCACTGAGCACATCTCTTGTAAATCCCTTGACAAACTATTGAATTATTTTATACCCTCAGCTGTTACCAACTCAAACCATCTCTTTCTGTAGCCTACTTCTTCCCCTCCTACCTGACAACTAATACAGTACAGTATATTGTTTTAATTTCCCTGTAATATATTGACACTAGTACAGTACTGTATTTTAGAAAACATTCAACTTGACGCTTGGCACTTTTACGCTCATCTGCATAGTATATACTGTACTGTATCCAGACTACGATACTTAAACAGCATTTATGTAACAAATTAGAATCTGTTTAATAATTGTATGAAAAACTCAAGTTTTCTTAGGAATATTTTATACAAAATATCTGTCTTAGATAAAATAAATTTTTACAATCTTTAATAATTTTATCTTTTGGATTATCTGATTAATTTTCCCAAGCTGTTGGATTAATTTTTGCTAGTTAAGTACAGTACTGCATCCTCTTTATTTTATAATGTGTTAAGTCACTTTTTTTTTGTAATCCACAGATGATCAGCTTAATGAAGGATCAGACATTGTTGGAACAAATAATACGACAAGTGCAACACAACTTTCTGAGACTAAGGACCATGTATGTGATTGACCAATTGGCTGCTGAGTTTAAAGACCCATTAATTGTCTCTCATTGGAATGCTTTCAATTCACCGACCCAATCCTGTGTAAAGATCAACATAGTCACCCAGGGGTACGACACTGTATTACGAACCAAGTTAGTGATTCACATCTTCGAAAGAACATTAAAGTGTATTTGTAGGGACGGTAAAATCATGACCATGTCCTTCGAACCTCAAGAACTCAGAAATCTGATACTTTGCCAAATCTCTCAGCACAATATGGCTGCCTTACAAGTTCTGGCTAAATACACTGGCTGGACTCTCCTGTCATCCGAGCAAAATATTGGAACTGGTGCCATAGAACCACTCGGTAATGCTTCAACCGTCATGCTGGCCTCACCCTCAGGAAACAAGGTTATTGGAGTCCATTCAGGCCCTCATCAACGCGTGTCCGTTTACGTGTCCTCATCACCCCGTCCAGACTTCTACCCGTCAACGGTGGTGATGGAACAGAGATGGGAACACCTTGGATCCAATTGGCAGGAAGTAAGACTCGATCGGATGGAGGGACGAAACTTCTTGAACAAGATGGAGCTCCTTATGGCGGCCCTCACTGCTTGAGACTATCTGATCTAGAGGAATAAGTTACTTCCTCATATTGAGAATGTAACCTATGGGTGATATTCCTGTACATTGTTGTGTTTACTTACAGTACATTGAAATTGGTACAGATAGTGGATTTGGCCGTGCAATTAGGGTTGATGGGATGGATAATGGTAGAGATATTAATGAGTAAAATTTACTGTAGGAGGGGCAGGGAAAGGCAGAGACGGGGATGGTTGAATAAAAAGAAAACCTGATTCCTTAGAGATTCAAAATTTAGAAGGATTGATCAGGACAGCCTGAGAATTCTGGAGTGGAAGAGCCTGGTGGCCAGCCTTCACACATGAGGATAGAAGTACAGTACCTTGATTCATTGAGTTTGGAATTCAGAATAAAAGCTGTCAAGTTATTAAAGTAGGAAACTGATGCAAGAAATACAAATTGTTTATTTTCTCAGACCATTAGATTTACTGTATTGTACCATTGCAGTGTATTTTCAAGACTTCCAAAGTATTGATATCTAGTTTGGCTTTTGAAGCGTTGTATGTATATTTTCTTTTCAGTTTAAATAAAGGAAAATGGAAAATTCTAAAAGAAGCTAAATGTAAAAATTATTCCTGTGTTCCTTAACTTTTTGTTTACCCGGTATAGCCGAATCTCAGTTCAAGGTGACCCAGGTATTGTGCCCGTGAAGTCTGTGTGACGACTGATGCTGATAAGGAATTTAGTACCTCTCCTCTCTTGTAACCATTGCCTTGAAAAATGCAGGTTTGAAGTAAGTTATAACAAGGGGCTGTGGAGTGGTAATCGCTTCTTTTTTTTTTTACAATAAAATTATTATCTATATTTATTGAATTAGGTTGAAACAAATTACATTTCTCTTCAGAAACTTGCTACTTTAGATACACAAAAATTGTGACCAAGTCCCAGGTTGCTGATCTGACTTTCTGCCTCATTTACACACAATTGCAGCATCTCTATTGTTACTCTTACTATTAACAACACAACATACATATATCATTTCTCACTATTGATATTTTCATTTTTTGTTTTTGTATTTATTCATGGCTCTTTATTATTACAGGGGGTATTATTATTATTATTATTATTTATAATTTTTATAAACTTTTATTATTACTGTATTTGTATTTTCTTTTATTACCGGGAATAATTATTTATTTTTAAATATTGTTATTAATTTTATTATTATTTTTATTATTATTATTATTATTATTATTTTCTTTTATTATAATTGTTATTTATTAAATATATTTATATTAATTTTATTACTATTATTATTATTACCATTGTCATCATCATCATCATAATAATAATAATAATTATTATTATTATTATTATTATTATTTTATTATATTATATTTTCGCCCCCCAGGCCTTGATGTGGGTCATTAAAAATGAGCCGTGCCCGGGTGGGATAATGCCCTTAAAAAAAAAAAAGACAGTGACAGGCAGACAGACAAATTCATCTACAAAGACTTGTGCATCCAGACTTGTCAATTGATCTTGATACATGACATATCAGGTTATTTAAACATAATCTGAGACGTGGTAGAGTACAGCCAGGTCTTTAAGAAATGAATGTCAGAATCAATTAAATATATACACCAAAATTAACTAGAAATATAATCTATACAAATTGGGATAAAAAAGAATTTGTAAATATTTCACAATTCATTGGAACGCTATAATGCAGGTTCGTGCCTTTATGAATTGTAAGCCAAACTTTTGAGCAGATTTTTAATACACAATTTTTTTAATAATTGACACTAGACTACTCATTTATATCAGTATTATTTTATTTCACATCGAAAACTTCTTGACGTATTTATTTTACTTCATTATTATCCTAATTTATTTATTTTTTGATCCTAAGAGAACCGTCAAGTTTTCCCGCCAAAGTGATCAGTTAGTCACCCTCGGTTGGTGACATGACAGACGAGGTTTGTCACAATCTCTGGCCTTGAGTGACCATATTTAGTTATTTTAGTCTTAATAGTTTATATTTTTAATGTGAAAGTGTTTCGAATGCGCTGACATTCCGTTTTACTTCAGTGAGTGTGAACTTTGTGAAGATATAGTGACAACAGCTTCTGAGGCCGAAGTAGGATCACAGGCAAGTAATACTAGCACGTAACTTCCCGTCCGACTAATTACCCAAATGTAGCCGGAATGAAGTCAAATGATGGTCGTACATGAATAAATCGGACTGCTAATCACTTCTCGACTAGTATTTGGTGTCAGAAAGTCACAAAAAATTGGTAAACTTAATTTAATCTGAGTTAATAGATCGAGTGCATGTACCTAACCTAATCTAACCTAACACAACTCGGATTAAATTAAGTTTACCAATTTTTTTTTACTTTATGACACCAAATAATAATCGAGAAGTGATTCACAGCCCGAATTACGCTTGTACGACCATCATTTGACTTCATTGCGGCTACATTTGGGTAATTAGTCGGACCGCTCCACGACCCCTGACGGACACGATGATCCTCCCCATACTGGCCAGATATTTTGTAAATAATATTGATTATGTGTTAAAGGAATATACTTCCTTCCTTAGGCTTTAGTAAGCCCCTTTATAATATTTATACTGTATATACTTGTCACACTTGCCAGATGCTTCTAGTGTCATTGTACAGGGGTACCTAGTGACAGCACGAGGATCCAGCTTCCTCTATCAAGGAATAAACAATTGAAATTGAAATTGATGTTACGCACTGTTGGCAAGTTGGTGCGGTCTACGAAGGTATCCTTAGACTAACGTAACCTAACCTAATCCAACCTAACCTGACCAAACCTAAGCTAAATTAACCTAAATATTTTGTAGACCGGCAAGTAATATACACTGGGCATGTACGGGCTCTTGAGCGAGACCCCTCCCCTCCATCACCCTCTCGATCTCGTTGCCCGGCGTTATTCTTGCCGACGAATTAGGCACAGGATTTCTTGCGATATTCCTTCTGCCTTGGTTAGGTTAGGTTAGGTTTGTCGCACTGTAATGAATATCACATGGTAACGGGCGACATAACTTCCTGGCAAAATTTGAGCTTGCGCGTATTACAGCAGACGTCGCCCATGCCTGTAGTCTGAAGCGACCGGTTGCTTATGTTAAATAAATACAAGACGCTCTTGTATCAGTGAAGGTTATACCTGGCAGACGGTGTAGGGCGATCCATGTGGCTGTGTTGTATTGCCACATAACTTACCAGAACTGTACCTGAACATGCGGCAATGTTGGTCAAGTCTGGTCTTAAATGAGCTCGTGCTTGGATACAGTACAGTAATTGGTACCGATGACAAGACTATTTCTCGTGTTATAGCTCCCTCTGGGACACGCTTTGCTGCACGTTCCACCAAGTTTATACTTACACTACTTTACCTATTATCAAAAGTATAAATATTGGAGTAAATTTTCTAAAAGAAATATGTTATATAACGAAATTTTTTTTTTTTTGGGGGGGGGGCACTCCCCTACATCCTTGTGTAAGGTGAAGCGCAGAAGCGTTTACAGTGCCCAACAGGGAAGCGTAGAAGCCTGAAGAGTCAATGGTTTTTATGTCAAGTTATTGGAAGCTTCAACAACTTGTCCCAGAATACGAATTCGCAACTTTCGACTTACATCAGGTACCTACTTTACTGCTAGGTGAACAGGGACTAATGGGGGCTAGGAAGTATGTCCAAACAACTTCCACCGGCCCGGGAATCGAACCCATGACATCTCGCTCGCGAAAGCAAGAGTGGTACCACTCTACCACCAGCACCCCCAACGAAATTATTGTATTATCACTATGGGGAGTTATGTCACGGAGGGAACCATTTCATGTAGGCGTAACGAAATACTGTACACCAGGACCCTGCTGTACACTTCAAGTCCAAACTCGGATATGCACAAAATGTTTCTCCGGTAACTGTATCACGGAGGACAAATACCGGAGTAACCTGTTTGATTTTATATGATTTGAATTTATTTAATAAAGATACATGGTAGTCAACTCTATTACAACACTGGCAGATTATTCCAAGAGTTATCAACTTGTACTCCAAAGAAATTAACTCTGACAATTCTCTGAACCTGGGGCTTCTTTAACGTGAGGCTGTGACTTCCAGTGGGTTGGTTATCTTACCTAACTTCAGCCAAGAAACTCATACCGTTTATAACATTTAATTTTCATACATGTCATAGCAGGTTCTAGGAGATTTTGTCACCCGTTTAGTTTAAGCCCAACTTAACCTAAACTAACCATTGCTTCATCTCCTTCAAAATAAAGACATAGTTATTTGAAATCAATAAATATAACACGGTATTCAAGGCAAATTGGAAATCTAATTTTTATGCAATATCGTTCTTCCACATTCTGAAGTGCCCACCTGAAAATTAAAACATCATTAACTCACGTCTTTTCCAAACATATCGCAATCATACAGAACACACGGGGCTTACATTCACCTCTTATTGCACAGTTCAGGTATCTTAATCTTACCTTTCCATCGCGTACTAGGTGAGATTAGCTTGGGTATGGGTCACCTATCAGTAATATTGGTCTTCAGAGGACACAGTCATTAATGCTAACCTTAATCCAGCACAGTTAAAAGAAATTTGTTTTCCATTGCCTTAATTGTTTTCCTGATAATGTAACGAGCGATATCAGGGAAGCGTAAATTATCGTTTGTGAAGCGAAAGAATTTCAGCGACTTAACACTTTGTTCATGGACAGTCTTGCAAGATACCAAGTTGCATTTTTTCTGAGAGGACTTGTATATATCGTCGACAACAGGACCCAGGGCGAAGAGGTGGCATCTGACCGTGGGATGATACAAGTGTTATAAACTATACACTCGCTAAAACTTAAGGTTCACTGACAAAAAAATCACAGAACATAAATGTGGAGCTACGTTGATAGTGAAAGTATGATGGTAGGCTGAAGCGTGTGGGGGTGCCCATAGTCGTGTAGTATGGCAGGTTACCACGCGAGGACTAAAGGTCAACTAGTTAATGTGCTAACCATCTAATAGGTTAAAGTATGGGTAATGGTCAGGCTTATATAGTAACAACCTGATTCATATGAGTCAAATAGGTTGAGTGTGGATTATGGTCAGTAGTTAAGGTGGTGATCATCCGAGACTATAGCGGGTTAAGATGGATGGTGGGCAGTAATTAAGGCAGTAACCACCTGAGACTATAGCAGGTTAGCATGGGTCGTAGAAGCGTTAACAGTAGGCGGAGGAGCGCGGGAGGGCGAGGTGCGGTAGTAGCGTAGTGCTCAGTGAGAGTCGTGGTCCTGGGGAGACCGGACGCACTCTCTGGTCTGCCGTCGCTTGTCTGAGTGAGGCACCACGTTCCTCCCGCTGTCGTAGGCTGCTAACTTCCTCTAGGCCCTCGTGCCACATGTTAGCTGCTGGATTTCTGCCACAGTGATGACTCGGTGCCGTGACACATGCACACCAAACTTTTCAAACATTTTCGAAGTTTGACGGGGCTTGTTTATCGCTTTATTTGTGTTATCTTATAGATAAAATAAATAATAATAATAATAATAATAATAATAATAATATTATTATTATTATTACTATTATTATTATTGTTGTTATTATTATTACTATTGTAGCTTTAGTTAGAAGTTTGTCAAATAATGTATCGTATATAGTAAGATTGTGCATAATTATAGTTTTTAAATAAAATACTTATTAAATCGATAAACAAACCCCGTTTGCTTACAGTAATCTGGAGAAGTTGTAGGTAGTGTTTGATCAGTGTACGTAACAGTGCTCTCTGAGGATATAGTGAAGCTGGGCACACAGGTCCCGTCTCTCGCTGCTGCTGCCCCACCACGCAAGATGCCGCCGGCGTCCTGCTGGATCCTGGGGCTTCTCGCTGCCCTCGTGGCCTCCGCTCAGGGCATGGGCGACGCCAACACGTGCCCGCCTGAGTGCACGTGCTCTGGGCTGACCGTGAGCTGCGGGCATCGCGGCCTTACGCGCGTGCCTCGCCACCTGCCGCATGACGCCCAGCGCATGTGAGTATCACCACCACTCACTCACACGACCACCGTGATCACTGTTGCCGTCCCCTCATTCACTCCCACCCGCACTTGCTCACACCTACTGCCCCCACACACCCTCCCTCATCTCCCGCTCGCTGACCCCATACTGAAGCTCCTTTACCCAAGTCCTGCCTGACCTTGCTCTCACTTCACCTTGTTCTGTTCACCATTACCACTGCTGACATAACACGACCTCGTAACACCATAAATTCCCTTTACTCTCTCCTCTCAATAATCTCATAATTATGTCCTCTTATGATTATTCTTACTTTAGATTCTACTACTCTATCTCTGCCTCTCATTCCCCTGCTCTTCTCCCCTCGCTGGCGGGGCTCTACGACGCACCAAGTATATTGTATATACTGTATGCCCTAAACACTGATGGTCCGGGAGTTATGCCGGGGAGAACAACACGACACGCTAAGATGCCAGACCAAGTGAATTGTTCTTGAAGAATCCCGAGGCGTCTGTTGCTGTGTTTGGGACGCTGCTTACTGAGGTTGATTACTGTGTATGTGTGTACGTACTCTGATATATCTGTGTTTGTGTGTACTGCGATATGTGTGTGTGCGCGTCTATGTGTACTACCATATATGTATCTACGTTTGTGTATGTATATCACTTTATTCACAACTACCTCTTGTTTTCCAGTAGATTTACAGGAAATGATGGAAATTCACACAAAAAAAAAAAAAAGCAATGAGTCGAGGGGAACCATGGTGAGGGAGGGGAAGGAGTCTTACCGATAGGGAAAGCCGGAGTAGAGGTAAGAGTGTGTGGAGGTGATCAGTTGCCAGGAGTAGAGAGAGAGAGAGAGCATGGTTATAGACGTTTACTTCTATTGTGACGTCATTGGTTTAGTTTTGTCATTGCGGGTTGCCATGACTGTTATGACGTCATGATTCGGTAAGGGTTGCCACATAGGATAATTATGACGTCATGATGGGTGAGGGTTGCCATTTAAAATAATTATGACGTCACGGTAGGTGAGTGTTGCCATTTAGGATAAATTTTGCATATCATAGTAAGTACCATACGTTAGTTGTTATATTTTGTTTTACCATACAAAGCACATACAACTGTTGTTAGTTCTGTACCCCGAGCCGCGCGTCCCCCTACCAAAGATTGAAGATATTTGATGCTGGATGATCTAAACTATTGAAGGCTACATCTTTTTATATAAAAAACTATTGTAGCAGGGAGTTCCAGAGAGTGCTAGTAACTACGGGCAATAAATGGGTTTTAATAGTAAAGGTTTGCAAGATGGAATAGTGAAGAGTATTGGTATGGAGTCTCATATGTCCTCGTAAGCCCGCAGTGTTGGCTACGTGGTGATGGTACTACAGCAGTAACAGTGCTTGTGGGAGCATCAATGCAATAGGAAAGGCGATGAGATATATCCCCGCCAGTGTGCAGTGTTGGAAGTTTCTTTTATAAGGTTATTGTTGTTGATTCGTTTGATGTTTGCTTATTTTGCTCTCAGCACCGGTTGAGAAGCAGAAGTAATCCAATACCTCACTCGGTGTTCCATCAGACAGTGTACAGTACGTGGCTTACATAAATAGTTGACATATATCCATAGCTAACAGAGGTCTGGCCACGAACATTAGTCCAGGTCTCACTAAAGCAGTTTTAGCTACAGATTAATGAAGTTTGTTATGGTAAGATAGGGGTGATGACTCAACTGTGTGGTGATGGTGACACTCGGTGAGGCTTACCAAGGTAATTGTGACGTAATAGTGGGTAGTAGCTGCCATAAAGGGTAATTGTGACGTAATAGTGGGTGGTAGCTGCCATATTGGGTAATTATGACGTCACATTTTAATTAAATAGGATGTCACAGCTAATAGAAGTAGTAAGCTTCAGATTCAGATTTTTCAGAGATTAGCCCCATGTAGCGCCGGGGTGTGGTGCGGGGCGGGGGCCAGGTTTTTGGGGCACCAGCCTGTATATTCTGTGTAAGGCGAAGCGCTGAGGCAATATAACGCACAACTTTTGTGAGGTCATACAGACAGTGGTGTATGGGTAGGGTGTTGGTAGGGGGGGAGGTGGTGTGGGGACGCTGGTAGGGGAAGGTGGTGTGGGGCCGCTGGGGGTAGGTAGTGTGGGGCCGCTGGGGGGGAGGTAGTGGTGGGCCACTGGGGGAAGGTAGTGTGGGGCCACTGGGGGTACGTGGTGGGCTACTGGGGGAGAGGTAGTGGTGCGCCACGGGGGAGGAGTGGTGCGCCGGGGAGGAAGCAGTGGTGGGCCACTGGGAGGTAGTGGTGTGGGCCACTGGGGGAGGTAGTAGTGGGCCTGGGGTGGAGGTAATGTGGGGCCACTGGGGGAAGTAGTGGTGGGCCACGGGGAGGTAGTGGTGGCCCACTGGGAAGTGGTGGGCCACTGGGGGAGGTAGTGGTGGCCCACTGGGGGAGTAGGGGGTGGGTAGTGGTGGGCCACTGGGGGGAGTGGTGGGCCACTGGGGGAGGTAGTGTGGGGCCACTGGGGGAGGTAGTGGTGGGCCACGGGGGAGGGGAGGTAGTGGTGGGCCACTGGGGGAGGTAGTGTGGGGCCACTGGTGGGGAGGTAGTGGTGGGCCACTGGGGAGGTAGTATGGGCCACTGGGGGATGTAGTGTGGGGGCACTGGGGGGTAGTGTGGGGCCACTGGGGGAGGTAGTTTGGGGCCACTGGGGAGGTAGTGTGGGGGCACTGGGGGATGTAGTGTGGGGGTACTGGGAGGAGGAGGTGCAGGGCCAGGGGGAGTTCGTGTGGGGCCACTGGGGGGGTGGTAGTGCGGGGCCACTGGGGAGGTGGTGTGGGGACACTGGGGGGTGGTGTGGGGGCACTGGGGGTAGTGTGGGGCCACGGGGAGGTAGTGCGGGAGCCACTGGGGAGAGGTAGTGTGGGGGCACTGGGGGCAGTGTGGGGCCACTGGGGGTAGTGTGGGGCCACTGGGGAGGTAGTGCGGGGCCACTGGGGGAGGTAGTGTGGGGGCACTGGGGGGTAGTGCTGGGGCCACTGGGGGAGGTGGTGCGGGGGCACTGGGGAGGTAGTGTGGGGGCACTGGGGGTAGTGTGGGGCCACTGGGGGAGGTAGTGTGGGCCACTGGGGGAGGTAGTGTGGGGGCACTGGGGGAGGTAGTGCAGGGCCACTGGGGAGGTAGTGTGGGCCACTGGAGGGAGGGTAGTGTGGGGCACTGGGGGAGGAGGTAGGGCAGGGGCCACTGGGGGAGGTGGTGCGGGGCCACTGGGGGAGGTAGTGTGGGGCCACAGGGGTAGTGGTGTGCCACTGGGGGGAGGAGGTAGTGGGGGCCACTGGGGGAGGTAGTGTGGGGCCACTGGGGGGAGGTAGTGTGGAGCCACTGGGGGGAGAGGAGTGTGGGGGCACTGGGGGAAATAGTGTGGGGCCACTGGGGAGGTAGTGGGAGCCACGGGGGGGAGGTAGTGGGGCCACTGGGAGGTAGTGTGGGGCCACTGGGGGAGGGAGGTAGTGTGGAGCGGGGTAGTGGGCCACTGGGGGTAGTGTGGGGCCTGGGGGGAGGTAGTGTGGAGCCACTGGGGGGTAGTGGTGTGCCACTGGGGGGAGGTGAGTGGAGCCACTGGGGTAGTGGTGGGCCACTGGGGCGGAAGGTAGTGTGGGGCCACTGGGGGAGGGAGGTAGTGTGGAGCCACTGGGGGGTGGTGGTGTGCCACTGGGGGAGGTAGTGTGGGGCCACTGGGGTAGTGTGGAGCCACTGGGGGAGAGGTAGTGTGGAGCCACTGGGGGGGAGGTAGTGGTGGAGCCACTGGGGGAGGGAGTGTGGGGCCACTGGGGGAGGTAGTGTGGGCCACTGGGGGTAGTGGTGCCACTGGGGAAGTAGTGTGGGCCACTGGGGGATGTAGTGTGGGGCCACTGGGGGAGGAGTGTGGGGCCACTGGGGGGAGGTAGTGGGGGGCCACTGGGGGAGGTAGTGTGGGAGCCACTGGGGAGGTAGTGTGGAGCCACTGGGGAGTGGTGGGCCACTGGGGGAGGTAGTGTGTGGGCCTGGGGGGGATGTGGTGGGCCACTGGGGGTGGTGTGGGCCACTGGGGTGGGTGTGGGCCACTGGGGAGGTAGTGGTGGGCACTGGGGGGGTAGGCAGGGGAGGTGGAGGGCCCTGGAGGTAGTGGAGGCCACTGGGGGGAGGGCCACTGGGGAGTAGTGGAGGGCCACTGGGGGGGAGTGGGGCCACTGGGGAGGTAGTGGGGCCACTGGGGGTAGTGGGGTGGGCCACTGGGGAGAGGTAGTGGGGAGGGCCACTGGGGGGAGGTAGTGGGGGGCCACTGGGGGGAGGTGGGGGGGGCCACTGGGGAGGTAGTGGGAGGCCACTGGGGAGGAGTGGGGCCACTGGAGTAGTGGGGGGCCACTGGGGAAGGAGTGTAGGGCCACTGGGAGGGAGTGGGAGGCCACTGGGGGAGGTAGTGGGGAGGGCCACTGGGGGAGGTAGTGGGAGGGCCACTGGGGGTAGTGGGGAGCCACTGGGGGAGAGGTAGTGGTGGAGCCACTGGGGGAGAGAGTGGGAGGGCCTGGGGGGGAGGTAGTGGTGAGCCACTGGGGGAGGAGTGGTGGAGCCACTGGGGGAGGTAGTGGTGGGCCACTGGGGGGAGGTGGTCCACGGGGGAGGTAGTGGGGGCCACTGGGGGGAAGTAGTGGTGGGCCACTGGGGGGAGGTAGTGGTGGGCCACTGGGGGGAAGTAGTGGTGGGCCACTGGGGGGAGGTAGTGGTGGGCCACTGGGGGGGAGGTAGTGGTGGGCCACTGGGGAGGTAGTGGTGGAGCCACTGGGGGTAGTGGTGTGCCACTGGGGGGGGGAGGTAGTGTGGGGCCACTGGGGGGAGGTAGTGTGGAGCCACTGGGGGGTAGTGGTGTCCACTGGGGAGGTAGTGTGGAGCCACTGGGGGGGGAGGTGAGTGGTGGGCCACTGGGGGGGAGGTGGTGGTGGGGCCACTGGAGGGGGAGGTAGTGTGGGCCACTGGGGGGGTAGTGGTGTGCCACTGGGGGAGTGGTGTGTGGGCCACTGGGGGGATGTGGTGTGGGGCCACTCTGGGGGGAGGTAGTGTGGGGCCACTGGAAGGTAGTGTGGGGCCACTGGGGGGAGGTAGTGTGGGGCCACTGGGGGAGGTAGTGGTGGGCCACTGGGGGGGAGGTGTGGGGCCACTGGGGGAGGTGGTGTGGGGCCACTGGGGGGAGGTAGTGGTGGGCCACTGGGGTGGAATGGTGGTGGGCCACTGGGGGGGAGGTAGTGGGGGATATATCGTATAGATTGGCTAATACAAACTGACGTGAACCTTCAGCTCATCTCTAAAAGGTTCGTACGATGTTTTCCCAAATACTTACGTTAATCTGGTCTTTAAACTGATGCAAAGTGAATGTTGCTAAGGAAGAGCTTCTCTGTTATTCTGATACTATTTATGTTTAAAGTTGAGAAAATCAATACCTCAGTTCAGTACATTGTTGTGTTTTCTGTTACGAGAATTATTCATAGTACGAAAATTTGTGACTCTGGCTCCTGATTCTCAAAGATTCTCAATTAAATTATTTTATTTCCACGACTCGGGATGGTAGAACACACCCCATGACTTGTTCAAGTTTTAGTGCTATTTAGATACCATTATGGTGGCCATCTTTGTGACGTCAGATATAGCTTCCCGCTTACTTGTTTATGGGGAAATAGGTAAAAGGATGGAACTGTGCTGGACGATTACTATTAGATGCAGGTGATGGATTATTAACACGGACCATATGCAGTACATATATTTCAAGGTGACCTTCGGTGTGTCGTGGAGCCGCCCATGTGTGAGAGGCGGTGTAGGCAAGTCCAGTTCACCGCGTGTGCTGTTTCACACACACACACACACACACACTCACTCACTCACTCACTCACTCACTCACTCACTCACATACACATTTTTCCCGTGTTGGTAAAGTGAAACAACATCCTCTCAAGGTGTAGGGTGTTGAGGGTGTGTTGTTGTTGTAACTTAAAAGGCGCTTCAACTGCCAGGGTTATTTACACCGTTCAATCTCTGTCTTCATTGAGTCACGACGCGTGTGTGTGTGTGTGTGTGTTATTTAAGGCAACAACCTCATGGCTCGGGTATGTTATCGACGCACTTGTGACACGTTTATGACTCAAGCACTCTTATAGACTATTGAACGCCACTACAGAAACGCGCGGAATCACTCCGTCTCATTTGATTGTTTACATTTGGGTGAAGCGAGACGACTTGTGGCGCAGGTGAGGTCATTTAGTCTCTTACTATCAATATATTAGTTGAAACAGATGGCCAAGTCGTGTATAAGTTCAATATACCCTCTTGGGAAGGTTCAATCCAAAGTGAAGTATACGTCTTAGTTCTAGGGAATTAGATGCTGATAATATATCCATCGAGTAAGCATCATCAGATAATACTGTAGTAAATGTTATGCTGAAATATCACGGAGGAAAATAGTTCACGAAGACCAGATTGAGATAAGAGATGTGGCCGAGCGGTGACGACACTCACCCGGACGATACGTCAACGTCGGGGCGCCCGCTTGATTGCATTAGTTGGGGAGCAGGTGAAGAATAGTTCCTACGTTTCTCATTCCTCATAATTCTTGCTCACTTCGTCTACATCAGGGCTCATCAGGAAGCTGTGTGTGTGTGTGTGTGTGTGTGTGTGTGTGTGTGTGTGTGTGTGTGTGTGTGTGTAATGATTTTTTTTGAAGAGGCGATGACGAGAGGCTAAGAGGTGAGTAGTGAACTAAACGATGTCATTCAGAACTATAAAGATAATCATACTTGCTTAGTACTGACAGGTAGACAGATACTGGGAGTGGTAGACGGTCAGATATTAGCACTGGTAGACGGAAATACTAGCACTAGCAGGTGGACATTTATTAGAACTAGCAGGTTGCCAGATGCTAGGATTAGAAGATGAACAGATGGTGCTATAAAAAATAGTGTGTGTATAAAAATAGGTACTAGTTCTTGTACATGGACATACACACACGCACACACATACACACACACACACACACACACACACACACACACACACACACACACACACACACACACACACACACACACACACACACACACACACACACACACACACACACAGTTGCAGACAGAAGGACAGCCAGGCGGACAGAGAAACAGACAACACATGCTTTTTATAGTTGTGTCTATTTGATTAGAGAGTGTCTGCTCTTCTGGCAGTACTGGTTTCTGTCTGATCTGTCTACTGTACTAGTACTGATGTCTGTCTATCTGCCAGTACTGATGTCTGCCTGTCTGTCTGTCAGTCTGCGGCGTGTAGGAAGGAAGAGGCGTTAGCGTGTAGGAGAGGGGTGTATCGTGGCGTGGTGAACGAGACCTAATCTGGCGTATAGACAAGAACAGACGATCCAAGGCAGGTGAGGCGTGGCGAGACCATGGGTGAGGCAGAGTCAGCCTAGTGTTGAACTTCTCTTCCTCTGTGCCTCTCTCCCTACCATCCTTCCTCCCCTCCTTCCTCCTCCTCCTCCCCTCACTTCCCTCTTATATTCATAGTGAAAACACTTGAAACTGTCTGTCTGTCTGTCCCCCCTGAGAGCTGACACATCCGCATCCCGTCTGGCCCTGCTACTGCCCCAGTCACCTCCTACCCTGCCCTCCTCTGGCCCTGCTCTGCCCCAGTCTTACTGCCACCCTCCTCTGCCCTGCTACTGCCCCCAGTCTTGCCTCCTCTGGCCCTACTGCCGGTCTTGTGCCACTGCCCTCCTCTGGCCTACTACTGCCTGTTCCTGCCACTGCCCTCCTCTGGCTCTGCACTGCCCCGGTCTTGTGCCACTGCCCCTCCTCTGGCCCTGCACTGCTGCCCAGTTTCACTGCCCTCCTCTGGCCTGCTACCCCCAGTCTTACTGCCCTGCCCTCCTCTGGCCCTGCTACACAGTGTGGCCCCCTGCCTCCTCTGGCCCTGCTACTGCCCCAGTCTTACTGCACTGCCCTCCTCTGGCTCTGCTACTGCCCAGTCTTACTGCCCTCTCTGGCTCTGCTACTGCCCCGGTCTTACTGCCACTGCCCTCCTCTCGGCCTGCTACTGCCCGGTCTTACCCACTGCCCTCCTCTGGCCCTGCCTGCCCCAGTCTTACTGCCACTGCCTCCTCTGGCCTGCTACTGCCCCAGTCTTACTGCCACTGCCCTCCTCTGGCTCTGCTACTGCCCCAGTCCTTTTACACTGCCTCCCTCTGTTTCTGCCCGGTCTTACGCCACTGCCCTCCTCTGGCTCTGCTACTGCCCCAGTCATACTGCCACTGCCCTCCTCTGGCCTGCTACTGCCCCGGTCTTATTGCCACTGCCTCCTCTGCCTCACTGCCCGAGTCTTGCACCACCCTCCTCCTGCTCTCTGCCCCAGTCTTACTGCCACTGCCCTCCTCTGGCCCTACTGCCCCAGTCTTACTGCCCTGCCCTCCTCTGGCCCTGCTACTGCCCCAGTCTTGTGCCTGCCCTCCTCTGGCCTCTTACTGCCCCGGTCTTACTGCCACTGCCCTCCTCTGGCTCTGCTACTGCCCCGGTCTTACTGCCACTGCCCTCCTCTGGCCCTGCTACTGCCCTGGTCTACTGCCACTGCCCTCCTCTGGCCCTGCTACTGCCCCGGTCTTACTGCCACTGCCCTCCTCTGGCCCTGCTACTGCCCCGGTCTTACTGCCACTGCCCTCCTCTGGCTCTGCTACTGCCAGTACTCTCGCCCGTCCCTACTGCCACTTCTTATTATGTCTGCCACTGTCTTGCGTCGCGTTTATTAGGTGTTATTATTGCTACTGTCGCAGTTATTAGGATTATAACATGTCACTGTCGGGATTAAGTGTGTATTGTTACTGTCGCATTTATTACCGTAGGTCTTGGGTTTGTTGCTGTTGTCATTACACCTGTGGCTTGTCACTGTCTTGTTGTGTTACTGTCATGGTTATGGAGACAGGATCACTAATAACTTTTTTTTTACTCCCGGTCTATTCCTCGATGAGAGAGAGAGTGAGAAAGGGGAGTAGAGAGTGTTTTGAAGATTACTTAACACATTTTATATTGCCCCCCCCTCCCCCCCTCCTGCTGGCCACGCCTCTAGGATGGCCATTGACTTGTGTCCTCACTGTCGGCAGGTCCTGGACACATACAGGTTCCTGGATGCACGTGAACATGACACCCCCGATAAGAGAGAGAAAATTTACCTCACATTTCACCAGTTGCTCCATCACACACACACACACACACACACACTCTTGTGAAATCATTAGAATGTATAAAATCGACGCACGGGACATGTTGGGCGTGATGGTCAGGCCAGAATCTCATTACAGAACCACCGACTCCTTCGTGCGGAAATTACGGGGTCATATTTCTAAATGTTCTGATAAGTAATGGCTTTTATATATGATTTGTGGCTGGTGTTATCGACATAAATATTGTACAAACATTCACGGAAAACACTCTGAAATTCCACTGAGTTTCTGTTTAGTATTTTACAGATGGTAAATAGTAGGAGAAATCAGTGTCAATATAAGAAAACATGAAGAATTTTATACGTGGCTCCGATACCTCCGGAAGGGGTTCAGGGGATTTAACTGTGAATGGTAGACATGGCCAGCGCCCACCATGTGAGCCGCCAGCAGGTTGAGGACGGACGGGTAGAGCCTTGTTTGTTTATGTATCCGGGAGCTTAGGCTGATATATATACAGTATATGTGGGTTTTTGTTCTGGCGACGTAGGAGTTTTATAGGTGGTAATGGGTCGAGTTTCTCCTGTAGTTGACGGATTGTGTGTAAGTTTGTGTTGAACTGTAGATGATTTTGTTACTTCAGTGGAGACATTGTTTGTGTTGTCCGGCTGTGTGACTGAATGTGTAAACAGGAGAGAGAGGTCAATTGTTGTTTAATGGAAGTTTCCTACATATGATTATAGTTATTTTAAGAGTAAGAAATTGTTTATAAATAATGGTGAAATGTGCGTAATGCATGACGAGGTGGCCGAGTGGTTAAGGCGTTGGACTGCTAATCCAATAGGGTCTCCCTGCGTGGGTTCGAATCCCATCCTCGTCGAAGCAAAACTTTTTCAGGGTTTTTAAGATGAAATGCTTGAAGCTTAATTTAATGTGTTTGGTGGTGTTGTTGTTATGGTAATGATGGTCTGTTTGTTGCCAATATTAGTAGTCTGGTTGATCAAGTTGTCACGTAGAAAATTTGGTCTCTGAGGGAACTGCTGATTAGAAACCGCCGTTTTTCACTGACCGAGGATTAGAAACCTCCTCTTGAATTGTGTCCAGGTAATCCCCAGGTAATTACTAAAGACTGAACACAGAGATAGGTTGAGCTCACTTCCTGTTGTGAATAACGTATTGTGTCGCCGCGTACCTGCTCTCCACCCATCCTGACGTCCGTCGACCCCAGTGACCTTGTGAAGAGCTTTACATAAAAAAAAAACTAATTCATGTATAAATTTTTTAGGATAGTGCGTTTACCTTATTGAGGTGATTATATTTAAAAAAAAGTCATTAAGATACATTGTTAGTTTCTATAATATATTTTTGTGTTTTTATTTACTTATTTCTTATTTTATTTATTTACTACAAACTGTAGTGTCTCTCTCTCTCTCTCTCTCTCTCTCTCTCTCTCTCGGTTAAGGCAGCACCTTTATGATACTGTCACTACCTGAAGATTGCTGTATCTAACAAATCTTCCCTTAATGTGACAGTACGTGATAAACTTTCTGGGTGGAACAAGAGGCATGAGGAACAGGTGCGTGTTGCGGGGCCACTAAGCAACTCTTAGGGAGACACTGCCATATTTACCTCACAATACAAGAGAAGCGACTGTCAGAGGCTCAACATTAATCTTTTATGTAAACATCTCCGACTCCGTAACCCCACAAAGGAAACCATAAATGAAATCCCAGTGTGTGGCACGTGGAGGGGTCAGGTTGGTGTGAGCGTAGAGGACCCCGGCCATAAGGGGCGGGGCCCCCTATGGTGCCCAACACCACGCTCTCTGTTACTGTCACCGCGCCCGGAACACTTCCAACCACCACCGCCGTCAACCAACGCTCACAAACGTCCACCAGGAGGAACGTCAGTCGCTCTTTTTGGCCATTCACCCTGGACACCAACTTTGTGGGTCGCTGATAAAAAGATGGATTCTGTTTGGCAGGTGGGCAGGCTGATGGCCCCCGTGGCTTGGTATATGTTAAGGCCGCCCTACCCGTCGCGCTCATTTGTTTTACCCGATTGCACAAGACGTTTGGTCGTACCCGTGTGTGGCGCTGCTGGGGGTCCCGCCACCTACTCTTAGTTAAAGGGAAGAACTGCTTTTTGATGGTTAAAATTTTAATTACATTTTTCTTCTACTTGAGGAAACTATATCGTGAGAGCGACTGTGTCTTGACGGCCAACAGAGATATCTCTTGTCAGCGTCTTTCATATTTCTTAACAACTTCTGCAGTATACCAGTACCACAACAATCTTTCCTCGACCACTACAATCCTCCTCAACCCCCACTGCTATTCTACCATGTTAGTCAACCTCACTGCCTCGTCAATCTCCCTCTCTCAGCAGATCACCCCACCAAGCCCCTCCTCCCCCTTCCTTCCCTACCCTCATCAATCTCACTGTCTCTCCTCCCCATCAATCCCACTGTCTTTCCCCCATCAATCCCACTGTCTCTCCACGACCCCCATCAACTTCACTATCTCACCACCTACAGGCACAAGCGCCCCATCACCCCATCAAGTCTATAGCTCTTCCTCCACCATTCACATCAAGGCCCACCAGCCAGTATCGCTTGAGGATCCTTACCAAGACTCATACTCCATTAGTCCATTTAGGCCCAACTAAGCCTTGCCCGCCTGCCGTCTATAGCTCCCCTCCCTTTTACCCCTTCCCCTCCCCATCCCTTCCCCCTCTCCACCCCCTCCCTTCCTCTCCCCCTCTCTACCTCCTCCTCTCCCCCAAGGTCATATATATAAGCTCTGGTCTTCTACGACAAACCTCTATTCTACCCCCTCCCACCCCTACCCCTCTTACCCCTTACCCCCTACGACCCCCTCCCCTTACTCCCTATATCCTATCCCCTACTACCTACACCTTACACCTTACACCCCCTACACCCTTCCGTCTACCCCCTGCCCTCCCGCACAAATTGCTCCATTGTGGGTGTTTCTTAAATGCGTTTCAGATGACTAAGGCCCCCTCGGTGTGCCGTGCAGGGAGGCGGCCACACAATCGACCTGTTAACTACTCACGATATACAACCCTTCGAGATGCGGCCGCCGATACCTTACCATACCATAGCTCGTGTAAGGTCATTCTATATACAACACACACCGCCAGGGACGTTTACAGTTCTTCTCCCGATTTTTTTTAATGCTTTGGTGGTGGTGGACTGTCAGGTTTGTGGTCACGTCTCAGAAAGGGATATGTTTTTTTTTTTTAAGGTGGGTGTTCTATTGACAGGTTTTCCTTTGTCCTGAGGCTAGAGGCTTGTATGTCAGACGATCCTCATTTATGTGTGTTTTGGACTCTGAGGAGACATTTTTTTTTATAGAACCTTAAACATTGATGATGAATAGAGTGAAAGGAAAATTCTTTTTTGGATTTGTAGCGTAGATGTATATACCGTGTATTTAGGGTGTAATGTTTTACCATCTTCTGTAGGTCTTAATTATGTGAACAAAAATGGTAAATAACTCGATCATAATTAATTAGTCAGGTGTGTGGGATAGTCAGTCAGGTGTTGGGTCAGTCAGTTAGTCAGGTGGTTGGGTGGTACTGTACATTCCGGCGGTCGTAATGGGTTTGTCGTATGTGTGTGCGTGTGCGTGACCCGCCAGTGTTACCGCGTGTCTTCCCTGCTCCAACTACACCTAATGAAGCAATTCGTTTAAGTTATGGCTGAATATATTACGAGTTGTGTGTGTGTGTGTGTCCACGGCGCTCATAATCATCATCAAAGTTTTTTTTTATATCTTACTCGTCTTCCAGATTTAGTAGTCAAAGTCATGATTATTTTATTTTTATGGGTATTTTCCCGATATTATTTTTCCCCGTGTCGGCTCTCATTCTTGTAGCTGACACAGAAAACATCGTGTACCTTCTTATTTGACCTTCCTCTCCTGTTATCACATTTCACGTAAGATAAAAATCAATAATGTTTAAAGGTATCCACGTGAGTTTGAGATTATTGTATAAAAAAAAACCCACGTTGATTAGTGATGGAGCGTGTGTGTGTGTGTGTGTGTGTGTGTGTGTGTGTGTGTGTGTGTGTGTGTGTGTGTGTGTGTGTGTGAAGCTTTTCCCGGGCCACTGTAGAGGGGAGTCCCTGTCCTATATCACTACTACTACTACCACCACACCCCATCAACACCACTACCACCACACCCCGCTACCACCACTACCTTCACTGCCCACGTTCGTATTATTTTTCGTTCACACTAGGTATACGGGCCGCTGTGTTAAGGAACAGTCAGCAGTGTAACTTTTTTCGACACACAGATACGACCCAACTTATTTCACGTAAAGATTAACCACCCTAACGCTACCCTAACGTGACCTAACACTAACCTGACCTAACATAACCTGAAATAGCTCAACAAGGTAGAATATTTCTCTCTTGTAACTAGTCAATGCTAACGAGCTGACATAGTGCCTGTGATCCTCCCCTAGTCCGCGGCCACAAAACACCTCCTTCTCCCTCCCAAATGTAGAGATTTAACTCATTTTCTTGAGAGAAAGACAACACACACACACACACACACACACACACACACACACACACACACACACACACAAAAGAACCAAATCCTCATAACAGTAAATGATGGCTCAAAAAAATATGGCACTTAAAATTGGCTCCATTTGTCACAAGTTTGTTCACGAGTTTCTAAGCGAGGTGTGACGAGACTCACCTTTTTTTTTTTTTACACTTTTCTTCTGTGACGCCGAGACCTTTTCTCCCGGCGGCTTAAGAGTCCGCTTCATCAGATAGGTCTACTTAGCCCCTCCTGAGCAGCCCCTCCTTCTCATCCCCTCCTGCCTAATGGTGGTTTATTACAATACGACTGAGGAATGTTCTGGGGAGGGTGAGGGAGCTAACACCTCCTGTATGGTTTAAATATACAGTTTATACTTTTTCTTAGGTGCTTGAGTGTGTGTGTGTGTGTGTGTGTGTGTGTGTGTGTGTGTGTGTGGAAATCTATGGTATCATCTGAAGAATCTCCACCCCAGCTTATTTTACCTAAAGATTAACCACCCTAACACTATTGGGAGGGGGGTGAAGTTAGGTTAGGTTAGGTTAGGTTATGGGGCAGTACGAGCTGGAATAAAAAGAATAATCCACTGAAAACTTAACTGTACTGTCATGATCTGTTAATTCTCCCACACGACAGATATACACACACGTCTCCTAACCTCACACCGGTATATAATGTTGTATAATCGGGTTAAGGTAATATAATTTACACCGAGACGTTATCCCGACCTTTCCTCCAAAAATTCCCCGCCTGAAAAATTAATAGTTGTCGTCCGCTTAGGTTGAGTGGTGTGCCCTTGGGAGGCGGTGAACTCCTACGGGAAATTACCCGCGTGCATCTCGTTAGGTTATTGTCGAATTTTCTGTTGTTGTTCCAATCCCGAGAACTTAACGAAATCCTACCTACATTCCTGAGTGTCTTGTGAGATTGATAGTGTAGAGAATCCTTTAGTAAACGAACCATAACGTGTGCTGAGATTAATGAAAGATATATATTAAAAAAAATGGTTTAGTTCATGGTTGGATTTAAAGTGTGTGAGAAATAGATTAGTTCCGGTCAGCTGTGTGTGTGTGTGTGTGTGTGTGTGTGTGTGTGATGGTGGGAGTTCTCATGTAGGAATGTTGTAGCCCTTGATGAGTACAATTCTTCTCTCCTCCTCGAATTAAAACTTGTGATTTATTCTTTTACTTTATCTTACTTGGTGGTGAAGTGTCAGGATAAGGAGGTAGGAGTGACTGTATCGCCCTTATAACAACAGCCACTTGGTCACGGTAGAGAGCAAACAGGATAAAGTGAAGTAAGTGACGGGGATAAAGTGAAGTAAGTGACGGGGATAAAGTGAAGTAAGTAACAGGGATAAAGTGAAGTGACTGACGGGGATAAAGTAAAGTAAGTGACGGGGATAAAGTGAAGTAAGTGACGGGGATAAAGTGAAGTAAGTAACAGGGATAAAGTGAAGTGACTGACGGGGATAAAGTAAAGTAAGTGACGGGGATAAAGTGAAGTAAGTGACGGGGATAAAGTGATAAGTGACAGGATAAAGTGAAGTAAGTGACGGGGGATAAATTGAAGTAGAAAGTGACGGGGGATAAAGTAAAGTAAGTGACGGGGATAAAGTGAAGTAGTGACGAGGATATTAAAGTAAGTGACGAGGATAGAGGTGAAGTAGTGACGAGGATAAAGTGAAGTAAGTGACGGGGATAAAAGTGAAGTAAGTGACGGGGATAAAGTGAAGTAAGTGACGGGGATAAAGTGAAGTGACTGACGGGGATAAAGTGAAGTGACCCGGGGATAAGTGAAGTGACTGACGAGGGATAGAAGTGAAGTAAGTGACGGGGATAAAGTGGAAGTGACGGCGGGGATAAGTGAAGTGACGGGGATAAAGTGAAGTAAGTGACGGGGATAAAGTGAAGTGACTGACGGGGATAAAGAATGAAGTAAGTAATGACGTTAAAGTGAAGTGGCGAGCAGGGGATAAAGAAAGTAGTGACGAGGATAAAGTGAAGTAAGTGACGGGGATAAAGTGAAGTAAGTGACGGGGATGCTGTAGTGTGTATGCATGACTGGTGTTGAAGGAGAGTCAACATAATCCGCCGCCTCCGGTATCAGCCTCTCTGGCCCCGTGTTACAGCGCGGCCAATGAGATTTACCTCTTTACTTCAAGGGGAAATTAATATTGTCCCCTCATGTTACGTTAATTATCGTTGTTTTTAATGAATGGTTATTGATATAGAAGACTGTTGGAGAGTTATTATGTTCTTTGTTGAATTATACTTGATGCCTGGGGTGGGGGGGGGGGAGATATACTAGGACCCACTTTACGTAAATACTGAAGACATGAACAAGATTTATACTGTATTTGTGTTTATAAAGAAAATATAAATTACTCTATTGCAGATATTTACATTATTAGAATCTTGCAACAGTAAGCTGATTGGATGATTCAATTGGTGTATTTGTGTATATGTAATAATGACCTTATGAATGTTGGACTCGAAGTACCAACAAGAATTTATATAACGTTAGAATTTGTCGAGGTAACAGCCACTAATGTAAACACTAACACAACGGCGGCACATATCCTGGAGTATAAGACCTAAGGCAAAAACCATCCCGAGTCTTGTGTGTTGCAGCGTGTTAAGGGAATTCTTGATTTGATACGATAAACTGAGTGTGATAATGAGAGTGCTAAAGGCTTCTCATAAATTATTAGACGCCATTATAAGCACGACACCATTTACCACTACCCGTTGTGTGTGTGTGTGTGTGTGTATTATTTATGACCCTTACAAAGTACTTTAAAGTAAGAATGTAATCTTTCTTGATCACGCTTAAGCTGATATATTCTCCTTCATGCTATATCTGTAAGCTGATTACATGAGCAGCTTGCCATTGTCAGTATTAATATTCACTCTTGCATTACTAAACCTGTAAACTCACGCTGGTAATATATTGTTCATAATTTCACCGCTTATTTACAAAACAAAGATACTCCTGCCCGCGCTCCTCTCTTTTTCCCTCCATTACTAACGTCGGTAGTCTCAGATAGAGGGCGCCGTGTGTTTTTACTCCACGGTCACTTTTGGCACGGGAGTATTGTCGTCTCTAAAGCTCTGTCTGTGTGGTTAGTTGTTGTCGTAACCTGAAATTTGTCGACGCAACTGATCTAACATTGTCTAAATATTGTCACCATAACTAGTGAGTTATATATAGATACCTCGTGATCTTATATCTATAGTTATTCTTTAGTCTTTCACAGTCGGTGTGTTGTGACGAGGTACACTCAGTCATGCAGCAACACGCGGGGGCCCCTTTAGTCGGCATCTGAGGCTATCTGGGAAGGCCCATGACTTTCCTGTTGACCACGCTCCATTTAGCAGAACCTCTACCCTACCCTACCCTACCTTACCTGACACTACTCTACCCTACTATACCCTACGCTACCCTACCCTACGCTACCCTACCCCACCCTACCCTACCCTACCCAAACTAATTTATACCCTGGACTAACACTGTTTATAACTCCCTGCTACAAAGTGTTTTTTTTTTCATTTCATATTACGTCCATTAATTCAGATCTCCTGTTTCAAATATTTCCAATCATTGTTTGATCTCTCTTGGCTGTGTTAACGTGGTGAGTAAAAATCTAGAAAGCCTAACCTAATCTAAACGTAACCTAACCTAAACTAAACGTAACCTAACCAAGCTTAAACGTAACGTAATTTAACCTAACCTAAACTAAACGTAACCTAACCAAGCCTAAACGTAACCTAACCTAACATAGACTAGACAGCGGAAGATGGTTTTGAAATTCATCTCTATATAGGTAGTAGGAACAGAATCCTTTGTGTTAATAATAAAAAAAAAATAATCGTAGAGGAACCATTCTCATAAACTTGTAGCCAGAGTACAAGAGGGCGAGTTGTGAGCTGTGAGGTGGTTATATGAGGTACTCCCCGCGGGTACTTTCTCTCACCCTCCCTACTTCCCTCCCTCTATACTCCCCATACTTCATCTACTTCTGAGCCTAAGGGATTCTTCTCTACACTCCCTACCTTATAGAGTGACATAATAAATATACCAATATGGCTCGGGGTGGGATTTTAGTGACGATGTAGAGGGTAACTCGTGTGTTTTGTTGTATATATATATTCTACCCACACGGAGAGGAGTGGAGGTGGGGGGGGGGTTGTACAGATACCTATGGCTAATATTTCACAAGTCCAATAGGCGTGTGACTTGGGCGGTTAGTTTGGCTGGTGAATGGCGTATCTGGCTCCTATTTTGTTCGTATCTTGTGATAGGGATATGGTCGTGTTACTTGTCAAATTGCTTCTTACAGTTTAGGAGCTGATCTAGTTAATTACTGTGGGGTAATATATATGCGAACAAGGCCAGAAGTAGTACGAGTTTATAGATATTATGAATTTGTGTTGGTGATATGGTTTATAGTCTCTTCAATCATTCACAACATCACCATTCATCATACTTCATGGTTTAGTCTTTTGAATCTTCCACGACCTCATCATTCATCATACTTTAGACTCTTCAACAGTACAGACAGACAGACAGGCAGACAGACAGACAGACAGACAGACAGACAGACGCTCAACACAACAAGCCCAATTTAATTTTTCATAACTGGTTTAAGGAGAGATAAAAGTTCAATACTTTTAACTTATTTCTCCTGAAGGTATCTCGAAAGAAACCTTCATTTATGTTCTGATGATGAAGTAATGATTCCCATTGGGGAGGGGAGGGGAGAGTGGGGTGAGAGGGAAGGAGGAGAGTGGGGTGAGGGGGAGGAGGAGAGTGGGGTGAGGGGGAGGAGAGAGGGATGATGGAGACATGATCAGTACCCCAATATTGAATTAAGATGTTAAGATTTTTTTCTTTATCAGCTCCGGTTCAGTAAACATATGTTCTTAAGATTCCTGAAGTGATTAGTGTAGCTTGGAGGAGAGTCACGCAACCTCTACTTATTACATGTATCAGTGTAATCTTGGTATCTTATTATAATTAGATTAATAAGTAAATTACAATGAAAATAAGGGTTGTAGGAGGAGATAATGAGAATATTTAGAGTAAGAATCACCGAAGACAATGTGAATATTCAGAGAGTAAGAATCATATTGTGAATATTTACTCAGGGTTGGTATATTAATAAGTGAAAAAAAATAATCCAGGTCTTATAGGTGTGGGGCGGGGCTGGAAGTTCTCGTGGGTGGCTGGCTGGAGGTGTGGGGCGGGGCTGGAAGTTCTCGGTGGCTGGCTGGAAGTGTGGGGCAGGGGCTGGGTTCTCGTGGGTGGCTGGCTGGAGGTGTGGGGCGGTGCTGGAAGTTCTCGTGGGTGGCTGGCTGGAGGTGTGGGGCGGTGCTGGAAGTTCTCGTGGGTGGCTGGCTGGAGGTGAGGCCGATGACCACAACCCGGAATCTGAAATATTTGAACCTTTTAATATTTCCACCTAACTGGGGATGAGGGAGCAAATCTTGTTTACAATTCTTTTTCGTTACCATTTTGGCTGTGTCATATTTTGCGCGCGCGCGCGCGCGCGTGTGTGTGTGTGTGTGTGTGTGTGTGTGTGTCTCCTTCACCTAGTATACTGTACGTGTGTTGTTGATTCTACACTACAGTTCAACATCGGAAGCAAGAGAGGCCGCATGTTGTACTTGTGCTCCGACTCTCTCACGCCAGATGTCAATTATTTAAATACCTCTTGGGGATTCAGGGGTCCTTTAAAGACATCCTAATAATTTATCCTCTATTTGTTTGTCCGACTTGATATTTTATTCTTTTTATTTGTAAAGTCCTGAGCTGTTATGTATGAGCTCCTGTCTGGCCTGCGTGGTACAGTAAAAAGTCCCATAACTTCCACAGTGCCACAACATCCACAGTGCCAAGACTTGACTAAACTAGCCAGATTGGGCAAAATTGTACTCCAATCCTGGCAATAAAGTTGTTTAACTACAATTGTGTGGCGTTGTACGATGGTTGAGTGGAGGGGGGAGGGAGAGGAGAGAGGTGAGAAAGTGAGTGGGGATGTGGAGAGAGGGAGAGAGAGGTAGGAAAGTGAGTGGGGATATGGAGAGAGGGAAGGAGCTGTTTTAATCATACACGTGAATAGAAATGAACCTTTAGAGTTACGGTATATACTTAACGTAACGTAAGAGTACACACCAGGGTTATCCAGTGTACAGTCGCCTGCACTTATACCTGGTACAGTGGCTGACGCGTTTTGTGAGATGTGGCACCTCTGTGTTTGTTTACATCGTATTTTTTTCCCGGAATGGCCCTATGGAACGTTGCAATAGGAGCCGGACTAAAGATACTGTAGGTAAACAAACACAGAGGTGCCACATCTCACAAAACGCGTCAGCCACTGTACCAGGTATAAGTGCAGGCGACTGTACATAAGAGGGAGTGGAGGGCAGGTCGGACCCTTGGTGGCGGAACTGACTTGTGTGGGTCGACCAAATGACTCACCTGCACCCACGGCCCAGGCAGGCAGTGTTGAGGGCAGCGTCTTGGGTGTGCTGCTCCTGCCTGCTTGTGTGTGTGGGCGGAGGTGTTCACTGTTGAGTGTGTGGGTGTTAGTTCCTTGTTAAGTTTTTGTTCATTCTCTTAGCGTCTTGTTCATTATTCTTGTTCATTGTTGTTCTTTTAAGTACTTATTCACTGTTCTCATAGGCCCTTAGATTATTCTTCTCATAGTATTTTGTTCACTCTTCTCTAAGGTTCTTATATCTCTCAGGTTCTATTTAACATGCAACACGATGGGGGCGGGAAGTGACCAAGAAAAAAATAATAGCTCCTTAACTCCAGTGATTTTCTTATTTAGATCACTAGATACCAGTCATCCGGTGAACAACTTGTCGTGTATTGTGGGTGAATGACAGACAGACACACAACAGCAGATTATATACTTCCTGTGATCTGCATTGTGAACCTTTTTTATATCCGTCTGGGCGATCTCTTGTCATCACGCTCGTATTTCATGGTCGTGTAAGTGATTTAAATCGTGTGTGTTGTGTCGCTTGTGGGACCTTCACTTAGTATACCATTCATGGACAAGATTGCTATGATTTACGTGTTTTTTTGTTGTTCTTTTAGCTGCTGGGAGACTAAATATATGTAAATTAGTTAATAAACATAAGTATTGGTATATTTTAATCTTCACCTTTGACCTAATATGATAAAGGTGACCTGGGTTATTAGATCATTTTTAGGGATCTCTGTGTGGTAAGGGGCGTTGCAAAGTGGTTTTATAAAGGAGGAAAAACATGAGCCAAATGATAGGTTAAATGACCGTAGAGTTTTGCACCAAGACACTGATGTAGACGCTTACAGTACACACACACACGCACGTAAGGACTTCCTGCCCCACGCACATCCCCACCCACACATGCACGCACCCCCACACATACCCACACACGCATGTACGAACCCCCTCACACACATACACGCACCCGCGAAACCCCCCCACACACCCACACATGCACGCACTTCTCCAACACACACACACACCCTACACCCCCACATACACTTCTCTCACAGGCCAGGTTTGACACACTACTCGTACGTCTTCATTACCTTTGCCGTCGTTTTCTTAGAGTTCTTCCCTTCTCATATTCCGTCGTTTTCTTCAGGGAGTTAGCGAGAGAGATAACATGTTTATTTGTACACGTTTACGGCGTAATAACAGTTCGGCTTTATCACTCGGCCATACTCCATCGCCCAGTAGGTTTTCTTGCCAAGTTTTAAGATTTGTCCAATGATCTCGCCGGAGACAGTGGACACAGACCAGTTTTATGTGTTACAAGTGTGTAAATACATTCCGTTATCAGTTAAAGGAAAATAAACCTACTTTACTTTTTATTTCATCGGTGAAGAAATATATTGTTATGGTTGAAGATACATGTGATTTAAAATGAAGAATATCCACCCTAGCTTAGTTCACGTAAAAGATTAACTGCCTTAACACTATTTGGGGGAGAGAGGTTAGGTTAGGGTGGAGATTCTTCAGGTATTCCCATTAAAGATATAAGAAAGCATAAAGAAGAATTTATTGACACGGAATAATAAAGGTTTACGAGAAGTAGTCACCTAGGCTGACTGGCGGTGGTTGGTCGCTGGATAAATCCTGGTCAGATTTTGCCAGGTGAGGCGCCCTATACACCAAGGTCACGGTGAGGGTCGAGGCCACTCGTCCCTCACACCCACACACGGGAGGGCTCACCTGTCGCCCGGGATGAGTACAAGCGTCTGGGGAATCAGAGTTAGTCAATAACCTATGTTAGTCTACGTGGTTCTGTGTGTGTGTGTGTGTCCATCTGTCAGTGAATAAAATACTGGAAGAATTAGATGGTGTGTTATGATTAATTATTGGTTAGATTTCACCTGCATGACGTAAACGATCAGGTAGTTGTGGATTTACAGTAAAGGTCAAGGTCATTGGTGGTGTTGCTCGTACGGCCGCCAGGGGTGTTGGTGGCGCGAGAATCTCCTCCATTAATTGTGCAGCAGAGACTCGTCCGTCATGGAAACACGGGGAGCGGAGATCTCTATTGTGTCATGTGTCGATGCTTCTCTCTACTAATTCACGCTAGTTTAGTCCTCACGTTTGACACTATTGGAGGTGAAGTGTTGGGACAGTAATTGGAACACCTGAACAATCTCCACCCCAGCTTATTTCACCTGAAAATTAACTACCCTACCCTAATGTAACAACAATCGTAACCTAACCTAACTTAACCCTAACCTAACCTTAACTTAGCCTTAACTTAACCTAACATTAACCCAACCTAACCTTAACTTAACTTAACGTAACCTAACCTAACTTAACCCTAACCTAACCTTAACTTAGCCTTAACTTAACCTAACATTAACCCAACCTAACCTTAACTTAACTTAACGTAACCTAACCTAAAACTTAACCCTAACCTAACCTTAACTTAGCCTTAACTTAACCTAACATTAACCCAACCTAACCTTAACTTAACTTAACGTAACCTAACCTCATTCACAAGACTAGTATGTTTGTTACGTAATATTTGAAATACATAAATGTTTATGAGGGCGGGCGGCGGTGTAGTGTGGGAGGGCCGATGGTGATGTACGTAGCGGCGGGTGTCAGGTGAAGGCATACCTCCTCCTCCGTCGTCCACACCTTCACCTATACCTGGCCGACGCCCTCACACACCACCTGGACTCACCACCTCCTCCTCCGTCGTCCACACCTTCACCTATACCTGGTCGACGCCTTCACACACCACCTGGACTCACCACCTCCTCCTCCGTCGTCCACACCTTCACCTATACCTGGCCGACGCCCTCACACATCACCTGGACTCACCACCTCCTCCTCCGTCGTCCACACCTTCACCTATACCTGGCCGACGCCCTCACACACCACCTGGACTCACCACCTCCTCCGTCGTCCACACCTTCACCTATACCTGGCCGACGCCCTCACACACCGCCTGGACTCACCACCTCCTCCTCCGTCGTCCACACCTTCACCTATACCTGGCCGACGCCCTCACACACCACCTGGACTCACCACCTCCTCCTCCGTCGTCCACACCTTCACCTATACCTGGCCGACGCCCTCACACACCACCTGGACTCACCACCTCCTCCTCCGTCGTCCACACCTTCACCTATACCTGGCCGACGCCCTCACACACCGCCTGGACTCACCTTATGGTAAACACGCCCATGAGTCACTTAAACGCCCGCGAACTGTAAAAGGCTTTATATACAGTGAAATCTCTATTTAACGGACTATTTCGAGAGGAAAGTCCGTTATATCGTGGGTCCGTTAGATGTGAAAACCCTATTTAACGTATAATATGGAGAGAGAGAGAGAGAGAGAGAGAGGTCCGTTATTTGGAGGTAAAAGGTTATATCAACTTTATTTAGCGTATTGGGAACACTTAAGCTATTGAAAACTTTATGACCATCTCGTTATTGATTTAGAACCCTCTTGTTGATCCAACTTACTGAACGCTTTTTGGGTAATGGTGTTAGTGTATGTAGGTACATGTATGTATGTACTGTATGTATGTATGTATGTATTTATGTGAATTGGTCGCGGATTATCGCTCGTGTGGATGTACTGTACATACATACATAGGCGTGTGTATTTGTTTATGTATGAGGGTCAGTCGATGACATTTAAGAGTTGGGAGAGACGTACAGTACAGTAGTCGATCACACGCTTAGACTCGATGGGTCAATTGTTCCAGTATTTAGAGCGATCAATGTGAGTGAGGCGGGGCGGGGCGAGGTGAGGCAGGGCGAGGTGAGGCGCGGTGAGGCTAGGCAGGGCAGGGTGTGGCGAAGTGGGGCGAGGTGAGACGAAGTGGGCGAGGTGAGGCGGGGCGTGGTGAGGTGAGGCGGGGCGGGGCGGGGCGAGACAAGGCGGGGCTAGGTTAGGTTAGGTTATATTAGCATTAGGTTAAGTTTGCGTTAGGGTAGTTACTCTTCAGGTGAAATAAGCGAGAGTGGAGATTCTTCAGGTGATCTGGTTAACCCCAAGTCCAATTGTTTTATTTGTTGATAAGATAAACTTATCCTGGGTAATATAAGTATCGTAAATTATATAAAAAAATATCAGGTATAATTACTTAGAAATACCTGTATGTGTCTTCAATAGGGTGTGTGTGTGTGTGTGTGTGTGTGTGTGTGTGTGCGTGTGTGTGTGTGTGTGTGACTTTTTTCATATTAAGAAGATAAGGTTAAAAAAAAAGTTCCTCGCGAGAAATCAAGTAATAATAACCATTGTCGTAAAACTGCAAGAAATTCCATTGAACTAATCCCCATAAAAAGCTGAATTACCAGTGAAGGTTAGATAGAGTCCTCCAAATTAAGTAACATTACTCAGGAAATATGAAAGGTTTCTGGTTTTTATATTTTGTTAATCCAAACATGGGTTTTATGTACAAGAAGCCAATGTAAAGATGCATATGTTGTCTGTAAAAGGAGACTTAATATAATGATAATAAACGTCACTGAAGAAAGGAGAAAAATGACAAGTGCTTTAGTCAACAAGTGGAGGCAGTTACGTGAGGGTTTAAGGCAACGGTGTATTGAGTTTGTCACTTTTAGACTCTGGGATAAGTTGTCAAGTCACTGTTTATTTTCCTCCTTGTCACTCTGTGGTAAAAATGTTGTGAGTTGTTCCGCTTGGCTTAATATCTCATTGGAATTTTTTGTTTTTACTTCAGTACACAGTTGTAAAGAGTTAATAGCGAAGTGGTTCGTTCTTTCTGAGTTAGCGATGTGTTAGATGAGTCGCTGTTAAGTTGGTAATAATATTATATTTTATTATATGTTTAACATTTATTTTATTGTTTGTTTTGTATGTAATTTGTTGGTGACACTAAGGCTTTATATTTAAGTATCAAGAGTTAAAAAAATAAAACCTGTTTTTTTAGGAATATGTGCAGAAATTTTTGGAAAATGATAGTTACAGTAAAACCTCTATTTAACGGACTATGGAGACGAAAGTCCGTTATATAGAGGGTCCGTCAAATGTGAGAACCTTCATCTAACGAACTATATAGAGGTGAAAGTCCATTATATCGAGGGTCCATTAGATGTGAAAACCCCCATCTAACGGATTATATGGATAGAGAAGTCCGTTATATGGAGGGTTCACTGCAAAATTTCCACTTTCTTGGTCCCATGTGAAGATTTATAGCAGATGGTGACGACAACCAGTAGAGCAGACCCCCAGCAGGAGGTCCATTGGCATAGCGGGTGTTGAGGGCTGATGGCTCGCTCTCAAGGGTATGGGTCGTCCTTGAGGTCTTAAGTGGCAGAGTCATTTAATCTTATATCTTCGTGTATTAGATGTTTTATTTATTAATTAGGTGACTATTGAAGGAGGGTATTATGGTATGGTTTTGTTTCATTTAACCATTTGTCTATCTGTCTGTCTGTCTATCTGTCTGTCTGTCTGTCTGTCTGATACACTAATGGTTGGGCTTTTGCATATAAATTATGGACATTCTGGGAGGGTTTGCTCATGAGAATTTAGACCCTTTGCCCAGCGAGAGTTTTTGAGCATGACGTGTGTATGTGTGTGTGTGTGTGTGTGTGAGTGACCTCTGACCTGTTTGTCCCCTAAATAACATCATTTCTTCATCAGTCAACACCTAACACCTGTGCTAAGCTTCCTCATTATCTGTCCTCCCGTTTATACGTTATTTTGTTCTCACTTTTGAAACGCTCTAACGCTCCTCGCTTGTCTCCGGATGAGGATTAATTAAGATTTTTTGTGGTGGCGCAGGTGAGCCTGTTGGCCTTGCCCATGTAAGGTATGTTGATGTGGGTGAGGAGCGTCCCACACACACACACACACTGTTGATGGTGACGTGGGCTGTGTTGGTTCTAGCGAGTGTACTGTGCGCCTCGCTAACTCACCTCACACTCGCTATTATTATGGAAATGCGCTGCTGGGGAGGACGATGCTCTGTGTGTGTGGGGGTGGACAAATGAACAGTATATGTGGAACTCAGGTACATTCCTGTATGCATTTGTATGTCGAGATAAATACATTTTTTTGTCTTTTGTACAAGCATGTCTGCAAGCAAGTATAGCCTGTGTAAATATGTACAAACATGAATTGGCAGAAGGATATACATACCTATGTTCACACGAGTGCCTTGCAGTGACATACTTGTGTAGGTGTCAGCTTACACACACACACACACACACACAGCACCCCCTCCACACAGACACACACACACACAGCACCCCCTCCACACAGACACGCGCACACCCCACAACCAATACTTACATACCAGGCTCTCAGGTACGTAGCGGCATCCTCCTGGCTGCTTCATATCGCGGGGCAGAATTTGCGAGGCGCTGGGCTGACAATACTGGCAGCGGGAGACACTGATGGGCGGTGGGGGACCAAGGGAAGGAAAAAATGCATAATAATCAGCAGACACCGATCTATTCACGTCTATTGTGGTGACTGAAAGGAAGGTGGAGGGGTGGGGGAGAACCTGGATTGTTGGTGTGGGGGTGTGGGAGGGACCGAGTATGGTGGGGGGTGGTGACGTGTCAGGGGGGGAGGGACATGGATTGTAAGTGTGGAGGGGGGTTGTTATGTTGGGGTGAGACAGTGTAGAGGAGGAGGAGGAGGAAGGAGGTGTGTGTGTGTGTGTGTGTGTGTGTGTGTGTGTGTGTGTGTGTGTGTGTGTGTGTAAATTAATATGGTTTATACAGGTATGTTTAATCGGTGTTTGGAGGACGCTGATATATGCGCTGGGGGGGTATGGGCTGGGTGGGGGGGGCTATGGGTGGGGTGGGGGAGGGGTAGTCACGAGGGGATGGAACACTGCACGAGATTCAAGGTCATTTGGGGGAGACTTAAAGGCATGACTGTACAGCTGATAATAAAAGAATGACGTAATGTTTAGAAATTCAAGTGTTACAGTGAAGGACAATTAGGAACAGTCCGAGTTTACAAGGTCGTCAGTATCTCAGGTATAACTTAGAATACGTATTAACCAGGTGGGAGGCTCACTGACGGCTGTAATCATCACACGGGGTTACCTGAAAAAAAAAAACTCCTTTCATTATTATGTGATCAGTGGCGACGCTCCTCATCCGGTGAAGATCATGGGGAGGCGACACAGTGAGGGTTATCAGGGGTGAACATGCTCATCCATCGTGAGACTGTGTCGTATTTTTGTGTGTGTGAGGAATGTGTTTTTGAGTAATGACACCTGTTGGGATGATACTGTTGGAAGGTGTTACAGCGGATGTGTCAGGTAATAACAACAAAGTCGTGAGCATCTGCAAAACACAATTCGATTCGCGTGTTTAGTCTTAGAGTTATGCCGCCATGTTGTATTGTTGTGGTGTTGAGAATGATTACACGGAGGAATATATAACAGTTACGGTCTGACACTGTTTGATGTTTCTTTACCGACCTGATGCACGAGAAGGCGACGTCTGTTGGTAAGAGCTTCTACAGGGTGAGCAGTGTCAGCGCCAGAGGCTGTTAGGTTGGCGGTAGTGTGTCAGCAGCAGCAGTAGGAGTGGTCATGGAGAGGTGGGGATGGGGGAGAGGAGAGGTGGGGAGGAGAGGCTCTATCACAGTTACAGTAGAACCTCAAGTGTGGCTCAGCTTAATTCAGGTCTACCGTCAAGTAGTATAGTAACGATGCTCCCGCGTGACCTGGAGGACTGGGCTGCTGCTGGTGTTGTCCTGACCTTACAGTACCTCTCTTTACCCTCGCGCTCTAACTCTTCACACAGTCAGGAGCCTCGGAGTTCCTGGTAGTCTTTCCTCATATTAGTCGACGTTGAAACTCTCTCAAGCGTCACTATTAGTCGGAAGTTCCTGGGTAATTGTGGTTCGTAATTCCTCCCTGAGTAATGAATCATTCTTTTCTGGTGAGTGAGTACAGTAGTTTTCCTCCAGTAAGCAACACAGGTGTCTAAGGAAGGTGATTAACACATAACATTAAAATGGTTACAAGGTGTGGCAGGTGTACAGGTAGTGTGTGTGTAACTACGTGATGGACTGCGTCTCACTAAACACCGACGGTCAGGTTTGGTCTTGGCTTCGAAACGAGAATGTTAAATCCCTTGGAGTTTTAAGCGTAGTTGTGCCTCTTGAAAGTTGGTCCATTAAAGGGAACTTAAGAAAGATAATTCATGTGAAGTAAAAAATTACCTTTATTTATTTCATCTCATATTTTTGAAGTGTCTGTATAATTTTGTTTTAAATTTCTCGTGAAAGTAAACATATTAATATATACGGTTCTCTTCACCTTTATCCATTTTTCCACCTTTCCCTCTCCATCTCTCTTTGTCTCTCTATATCTTTCCTTCTACCACATTCCCTCCCATTTCTGTCCTTTCCCTCTCGTCTCCTCCCCCTCTCCTCCCTCTCACTCTCAGCATGGCTACACTCACCTTTGCTGGCGAGCCAATAAATTCCTCCCCTCTCCTCCCTAACTTTTAAAAGTAAAATAAAGTTTTGTGAATATTCTCTCTCTCTCTCTCTCTCTCTCTCTCTCTCTCTCTCTCTCTCTCTCTCTCTCTCTCTCTCTCTCTCTCTCTCTCTCTCTCTCTCTCTCTCTCTCTCTCTCATCATCTATCTATGTAGGAAAAAACCAACAGAAATTAATATAAAATAAATAAAATACAATTCAGGGATTTCTCATACTACCTTTGGTACGATGGGCAGGGTAAAGAACCCATTAACTAACACAGGTGTGGACAGAGGAAACAGGTGACATAGATATATTTATTTCTAGAGGGTGTGTGTGTGTGTGTGTGTGTGTGTGTGTGTGTGTGTGTGTGTGTGTGTGTGTGTGGCTTTTACCGGAAATGTTTGTGTGTGTGTTTAAGAAGGACGAGGGTAAGAGTGCATTAGAGGGAGGGAAAAGTGGTTTAGGTTAGGTTAGGTTAGGTTAGGTTAGGTTAGGTTAAGATTCGGTTAAGTGAGGTTAGGTTAGGTTAAGTGAATTAAGGAGGTTTCACATTTAACAGACCCTCGATATAACGGACTTTCTTCTCCATTTAATCCGTTAAATAGAGAGTTCATTATAGCGTAAAAGATACATATTTTTGGTGGGGATTATTTAAAGTATATGTGTCCTGTCGCTTAGGGCTTTTAAAATAGACATAGGCTTTCCGTCCGTGTGTCTGTGTGTCTGTGTGTCTGTATGTCTGGGATTATAAACACGATAACCCCCCAAAACATGAATAATATAAGCCTTGTATCTTAACCATCTCCGTATATGGATTTGAAAGACAAGATAACCTAGCCTAACTTATAGCCTAACCTAACCTATAGCTTAACCTAATCTAACCTAACCTATAGCCTAACCTAACCTATAGCTTAACCTAATCTAACCTAACCTATAGCCTAACCTAACCTATAGCTTAACCTAATCTAACCTAACCTAACCTATAGCCTAACCTAATCTAACCTAACCTAATCAAACCTAACCTATAGCCTAACCTAACCTAACCAATAGCCTAACTTAATCTAACCTAACCTATAGCCTAACCTAATCTAACCTAACCTATAGCCTAACCTAACCTATAGCCTAACCTAATCTAACCTAACCTATAGCCTAACCTAACCTAACCTATAGCCTAACCTAATCTAACCTAACCTAACCTATAGCCTAACCTAACCTAACCTAACCTTTCAGGATAATTGAGTTTCAGGGGAGCAGCGGCTGGCAGGAAGGGGACGTGCTCGCTCATAGTAGTGATTGTGTTTCTGAATCGATGGAGAATATTTAATAATTTACGGCCTACATATATACATCATTTATAAGACAGGACGGAGGTAGTGGGTCGTGGCCTGCAGGGGTAGGTAGTGGGTCGTGGCCTGGGCAGGGGAGGTAGTGGGTCGTGGCCTACAGTGGGGGAGAGGTAGTGGGTCGTGGCCTGCAGTGGGGGGAGGTAGTGGGTAGTGGCCTGCAGTGGGGAGGGGGGAGGTCCTTCTCGTGGGTGTAAACACAGGCAGTGGGTCTACTCCATCATACTCCTGCTGTGGCCGGTGGGAGGACATTTGGGCCACGGTAAGGTGAGGTGAACGTCTAGCTAAGAGACGGTAGTTTGGTGCCGTAGATTTATACAAGGATTATACCCAAGTGCAGAGAGTGGGTCTTGGTGTTTACGTTATAGTGAATGGTGGAGTCGAATAAATTAAAGCCTTGTGTATTATTACTTAGTTATGATATTATTATTATTATTATTAATAGTATTATTATTATTATTATTATTATTATTATTGTTATTATATTATTATTATTATTATTATTATTATTATTATTATTGTTATTATTATTATTATTATTATTATTATTGTTATTATTATTATTATTATTATTATTATTATTATTATTATTATATTATTATTATTATTATTATTATTATTATATTGTTATTATTATTATTATTATTATTTCATCATTTGGCTATGACAGTTGTTCTATGACTCATTTTGTCACTGACCGACCGACTCTCTCACTGACGGAGAAAACCTGTATGGTATCTGTTTACTCTAATGCGCGGAGGAATAATTTTAGCTGATGTATTATTGTGTAAGTGACTCAGTTGCTGTGCTGGTGAAGTGTCTATCTATCTATCTAGCTATTAATCTATCTATCTATCTATCTATCTATCTATCTATCTATCTATCTATATCTATCTATCTATCTTTATCTTTTTTCTATTTCTTTATTTATCTCTCTCTCTTTCATGTAAATACAACAACAATACTATAAGAGTGTGTGTGTGTGTGTGTGTGTGTGTGTGTGTGTGTGTGTGTGTGTGTGTGTGTGTGATCGTGTGTGTGTGTGATCGTGTGTGTGTGTGTGTGTGATCGTTTGTGTGTGTGTGTGTGATCGTGTGTGTGTGATGTGTGTGTGTGTGTGATCGTGTGTGTGTGTGATCGTGTGTGTGTGTGTGTGATCGTGTGATTGAACTAATAACGAGAACGGTCATGGTGGAAGGTATATTACTGTAGTGTGGACGCCGAACCACGTCACCTGCACCGCCTCCTACAGGTATTCATCGGTCGTCTCTGCTGGTCTGAGTAGGAGGAAGTTAATGGCCACAGGTCTTGTACCTGGACAGATGTGCTTATTCTTAATTGACGTTTAATTTATTGTGTTATAGAGATATTTTACACTAGATACGAGACACAGTATAGGTTAGGTTAGGTTAGGTTTGGTTAGGTTAGGTTAGGTTAGGTTAGGTTAGGTTTGGTTTAGGATAGGTTAGGTTTAAGTTAGGTTAGGTTAAGCTAGGTTAAACTCTTTCCTGTTAGGTTAAGTTAAGTTAAACTCTTTCCTGTTAAATTATAAGATCTCGTATAAATTTTTCTCCGTTTCAATTAAAAAGTTTCAACCCCGACCCGTGTTTCATTAACTGTCAGCTTGGTCTGCCACACACAGGTTATACGTCTTAAAACAAAATTATCTTTATGAAGTTCTTGTCTCCTATTTTCTTCTCTTTATATGACCCGATTTACCGATCTCATATAACTGTCAGCCACATCTGTCCGTGATGCTTGTTAGGGGGTAGTTAAGAGCTCGTTAACTACTCTTGGGGGACTTATTCAACGTTAGTGTAATGTTTTCGTTCTTGTATTCTCTTTTCATTTCGTCGTTTCTCTCCTTTCGTCCTCTCCTCTCTCTCCTTTCGTCTTTCCTTTCTCTCCTTTCGTCCTCTCCTTCCCTCAAGACATGCAGGAAGGAGGAGTTGCTGCTAATGACTTGATCTAACAAAAGCCAAGAGGCAACGTTGTCTTTCAGATGCCGTACTATCTGTCTGTCTGTCTGTCTGGTTGTCTGTCTGTCTGTCTGTCTGGGGCTTCTCTAAGACGAGTTGCATACTGTACCAGTCCGCTCAGTGTAACAATGCATTTCCTCTAACATGGGAAGCGCTCGGTGTTGAAATTTTGACTTAGACATTACTGTATAATAATAATAAAATAAAGAAAAAAATAACGAAAAATAATCTAAAATAAAATTGAAATAATAATAAATAATAATAAACAATTAATGAGGTTTTCAGAATTATAACCTACCGTCCGCTCCAGGTTAATGTGGTGGACGGTAGGTTATGGCCCTGAACGTATTATAACCTACCGTCCGCTCCAGGTTAATGTGGTGGACGGTAGGTTATGGCCCTGAACGTATTATAACCTACCGTCCGCTCCAGGTTAATGTGGTGGACGGTAGGTTATGGCCCTGAACGTATTATAACCTACCGTCCGCTCCAGGTTAATGTGGTGGACGGTAGGTTATGGCCCTGAACGTATTATAACTTACCGTCCGCTCCAGGTTAATGTGGTGGACGGTAGGTTATGGCCCTGAACGTATTATAACCTACCGTCCGCTCCAGGTTAATGTGGTGGACGGTAGGTTATGGCCCTGAACGTATCATAACCTACCGTCCGCTCCAGGTTGATGTGGTGGACGGTAGGTTATGGCCCTGAACGTATCATAACCTACCGTCCGCTCCAGGTTAATGTGGTGGACGGTAGGTTATGGCCCCAGGTTAATGTGGTGGACGGTAGGTTATGGCTCTGAACGTATTATAACCTACCGTCCGCTCCAGGTTAATGTGGTGGACGGTAGGTTATGGCTCTGAACGTATTATAACCTACCGTCCGCTCCAGGTTAATATGGTGGACGGTAGGTTATGGCCCTTAACGTATTATAACCTACCGTCCGCTCCAGGTTAATGTGGTGGACGGTAGGTTATGGCTCTGAACGTATTATAACCTACCGTCCGCTCCAGGTTAATGTGGTGGACGGTAGGTTATGGCCCTGAACGTATTATAACCTACCGTCCGCTCCAGGTTAATGTGGTGGACGGTAGGTTACGGCCCTGAACGTATTATAACCTACCGTCCGCTCCAGGTTAATGTGGTGGACGGTAGGTTATGGCCCTGAACGTATTATAACCTACCGTCCGCTCCAGGTTAATGTGGTGGACGGTAGGTTATGGCCCTGAACGTATTATAACCTACCGTCCGCTCCAGGTTAATGGTGGGCGGTAGGTTGTAACTGAAGCATATCATAACTACCGTCCGCTCAGGTTATGTGGTGGACGGTAGGTTATAACTAGGCACAATATCATAACCTACCGTCCGCTCCAGGTTAATGTGGTGGACGGTAGGTTATGGCCCTGAACGTATTATAACCTACCGTCCGCTCCAGGTTAATGTGGTGGACGGTAGGTTATGGCCCTGAACGTATTATAACCTACCGTCCGCTCCAGGTTAATGTGGTGGACGGTAGGTTATGGCCCTGAACGTATTATAACTTACCGTCCGCTCCAGGTTAATGTGGTGGACGGTAGGTTATGGCCCTGAACGTATTATAACCTACCGTCCGCTCCAGGTTAATGTGGTGGACGGTAGGTTATGGCCCTGAACGTATCATAACCTACCGTCCGCTCCAGGTTGATGTGGTGGACGGTAGGTTATGGCCCTGAACGTATCATAACCTACCGTCCGCTCCAGGTTAATGTGGTGGACGGTAGGTTATGGCCCTGAACGTATTATAACCTACCGTCCGCTCCAGGTTAATGTGGTGGACGGTAGGTTATGGCCCAGAACGTATTATTATTTCTTTATCCTAGGTTAAGGTCAAGTTAAGGTCAATATTAACTATCCAGGGGGGTGGGGTGGGGGGGGGGGTTAAGACCAGTGAGGTACATGATTCTTACCTGGTCTCACCTTAACAACGTGTAAATTAAGGTGTAAAGTCACAATAAATCATAGTTTCCACACACGAAATACCACGAAACTGTTATATATATATTGATGTTTTATTTGTATATTAAGATTATTTTTTTATTCTATTTACAAGTGTTGAAGATGATTGTAATGTGAACCTGTTATAGTGTGAGACGTAGTGTACGGGTTAGTGGATATAGTGTGTTTTATCTCGCTCACCCTCGCCTCTAGGACAAGGTATACTGCATATAAGTATTGGTGTGTGTGTTCCCGTATCGCAGCGTGTCTGTGTGGGGAGTGGTGGTGTATGTACATAAGTCGTGTGTATGTTTTAAAGTGACGGTGTGTTTATGTGTACATGAGACGTATGTGTGTGTGTGTGTGTGTGTGTGTGTGTGTGTGTGTGTGTGTGTGTGTTACAAGGGGTGAGTGTGTTGGTATGTATATAGGATTGATGTGTGTGTGGGGGTGTGGGGTGGGGCTGCTTATAGGAGTGAGGTGTGTGTGTGTGTGTGTGTGTGTGTGTGTGTGTGTGTGTGTGAGGTGTGTGTGTGTGTGTGTGTGTGTGTGTGTCGGGGTGTGTGTATATGTATCATCCCTTCTCCTCCCCATGTATTTTAACCCACCTCTCCCTTACTGTACTACACTCCCTCTCTCTCTCTCTATCCCTCTCCACCCTCTCCTCCCTCTCCACCTCCACCTACCTCTTCCCTCCCAGCTATAGTATTACCTGGCTTATGTGGGAATTCGTGAACAAGTGTGGGCGTGTAGGTGATGAGGTTCACGGGGCGCCTCTACCACCCTGCTCGTTTGTCCAGCTGCTGCCTCCTACACACACACACACACACACACACACACACACACACACACACGCACACACACACACACACATGACTCTGCCTTACCTACAGACTTTTACTTAAACAAGATCAAGGGAGATAATTTTATGAAATATACTTGTTTTTAATTACACTTCCTACCTGGTGCTAAATGAACATAGTTAATTAAGGTAGAGTAGCAGGTGTACTTATTTTTTTTTGGGGGGGGGGATTATTTGTGGGTTGTAATTTGAAGTTAATTAGTTAGGTATTTTATTTAATTTATTTAATTATGAGGAATATTATTGTAGGAACTTTTGAGAATTTACACCAGGACAAATTATTTTCCCTTAAGTTTACTAATGAAAAAAATACCAATTAAATATTAAACAAATGTTATTCAAATACACTAATGAAAAAAAATAATTATAACTTGAAATGAAAGTTACTCTGAGTCATGTTTTATACCCCGCCGTGTACTGTTGAGCTCAGCCACAACCGTTTGTGTCTGTCTGTCCGATTATTGTTTTTATGATCATTAATTTGCTCCGAGGTTGTCGCCGAGTTGATCTTGTCATTGTCCTTATTAAGCTGTGTGTGTAGCTGAGAGAGAGACAGAGAGAGAGAGGGAGAAGGAGGTGTGGGGAGAGAGAGAGAGAGGGGTGTGGAGAGGGAGAGAGGTGGGGAGAGGGAGAGGGAGAAGCTAATACTCACCCGCTCACCTTATTCACTATACGCCCTTGTTGTCCCTGATACACAGCCACAGTAACAACAACATTACCTTACACCACTGACTCTCATTATGATATATTTAACACATGTTTCTCTCTCACTTTCAGGTATGTATACTGTCCCCGCTTCTGATGACGTCATAAGTACTGTTCTCCAGCATTACGTCATTGTCATACGAGTTTGGCCTAGTATGTATACTGTATAGTGAGATGAAGGTATACAGTACAGGAGCAGGTAAGGGTTACAATGGTGATGTAACTTGACGCCAGGAGTATATATCAGGGTTGTAAACACGGCTGGTATAAGATGTGGTTATTGTCTGTGTTTTAAGATGTGCTTTAAAACACCAAATAATTTACTTGCAAAACTAGGAATTAGTATCTGTCAGTTAAGACACGAAAGGCTGGTACTGGGATGGTTAAGTGGTTTATCATCAGTGGGGGGGGGGTCGAGTGGATACAGAGCTCGATTTCTGTTCTAAGGATCCCAGGTTCGCGTTAGGAGCATCCCCAGTCGACCCCGCAGAGGGTGCCTGATTTTACCAGTAGGTGAGACGGTCGGGTACATTGTCCCTTATGTACCCAGGCATCGTGTGTGTGTGTGTGTGTGTGTGTATGTGTGTGTGTGTGTGTGTGTATTTCTCTCACATAGAGATAAATGAGAGACAGGTAAAAAAAAAAGCTGTTAGTTTAAGAGGCTAAAAAAAGTAATTAAATAAACCTCAACGTGAAAAAGAAAAACATTTGTGCTTTTGGTTGAATTTTTATTTTATTTTATTTTATTTTTGGGGTCAACGTCAGGTGAAATTAATTGCATTGTAGTGGTCAATTTGGTGGTGGTGGTCCAGCTGGTGTACACGAGTAACTCTGATGGTGATAATCAGTGTAACCGGGATGCCTTAAGTACAGTGTTGTGTGATACAGTAGCGGAGGGAACGGGGTTATTGAGAGGAGAGAGAGGATGAGAGTAGAGGGAGGAAAACAGAGAGAGTTAGAGGAGAGGGAGAGAGAGATGGAGGATGAGAGGAGAGGGAGAGATAAAGGATAGGAAGTATTGGTGAGGTGTGTGTGTGTGTGTGTGTGTTGTACCCATCAACCTACGATTTATCTGATTCAAGTGGCAATATTTTACTCCTTGGCTCCCAGTAGGTATTGGAGTGTCTCTAAGGTGCATTTTGTCCACGTACTTACAGGCAGTCAGGACTCTATGGCCAGTCTTGGCTTATGTAAACAGTCAGGACTCGTATTAACAGTTAGTCAGGAATCTATGGCCAGTTTGGCAAGAGAAAATGGCTGAGTATGACTTACGGAGACAGTGAGGACTCTTATGAACAAGTAGGAACAATGTGTTGTGTGTGTGGGCAGCAGCAGGGTGGAGGAGGAGGAGCAGGGTGGAGGAGGAGCAGGGTGGAGGAGAGGGAGAAGCAGGGTGGGAGGAGGAGCAGGGTGCAGGCGGAGGAGCAGAGGACCTGGCAGGGGCAGGAGGGCATGGTGGAGAAACAGAGGTGGAGCAGGGTGGAGGTGGAGCAGGGTGGAGGTGGAGCAGGGTGGAGGTGGTGGGTGCTGGCTGGTCACCACTCGATCCCTCATGCACCACGCACCTAACTCAGCCACGATTTATAGTGTGCGAGTCTTTGATGTTGTATTACGGTGTTCGGGGGTCGAGAATTACACTCCCCGCCTTGTTTATGTCCTTAAACACACTTGTAAAACGTATACCTCGCACTTCATTGGGTTGTGTTTTTGTTTTTTTCACAAGGAGTATGTGTGTGTGTGTGTGTGTGTGTGTGTGTGTGTGTGTGTGTGTGTGTGTTGCCCCTATGTATACTAGAGCCCCAGATGTTTGTTGTGTGGTGGTGGTGGGAGTGTTTACATAGTGGCGGTGTTCAATAGTGGAGTTTGATGTCCTTATTTCGTCAAGTGTTTTGTTATTTTGGTTCTTATAACAAAACAGATCAGATCCCCTTCACTACAATAACTGTTTGATGATGACTTGTTCTGTGTTATTATTTGTGTTATTGTGACTTATACATCTGATAACTTTGTCTGTCTGGGTGTTTAGTATCTTAGTAAGTGTCCCGGTACTGTCAGACTTTACATTTATGACATGTGTCTGTCTGTCATGTGGCCCCTCTGATGGCTTGTCATGGCAGCTGGTCCAACTCAACGGGCTCTGAATTAATTACATTCTTTTGCTTAATTTTTTTTATGATTGTTCTAATGTACAAATTACTTTTTCTTAGCTTGTGCGTCACGCCATTACCTGTTGTACCTTAAGCCAGTGTGTTACGCCAAAGGTCTTGCTGAAGATATATTGTTTTTAAATCATTTCGTTGTCGTATAAATTGTAGAGAGATTTTAATAGATTTTCCTCTTGAGAAATACGGATAAATGTTCTGTTAACCCTTTGTGTCCTGGAAGGTTAAATTATCGTTTTCAAATGGTTAAAACCTAATTCTCAAAGGGTTAAACCATCGTCCGCAAAGGGTTAAACCAGTTTCTAAAATTGTATGCATTTTTTGGGGGGTAGATTAGGTTCTGAAATCTGTTTGAACATGAAGGTCTCCTGACGGTGTTGTGGCTCTGTGATGTGGAGGAGGAGCTGTCCCCGGCGGGCCTCTGTATCCTGCCGGTGTTGTTAGTGTGTCTCTGTTCTCTTAATGTTTAATGGAAGGTTGAATTATTGAGTGGTAAGACCTGCCTTTACCTGAACTCCGGAGAATTACTATTAATAAACTCTTCTCTCTTATTCATGGCGACGGGAAGCCTTCTGACGCGCACACACACACACACACACACACACACACACACACACACACACACACACACACACACACACACACACACACACACACACACACACACACACACACACACACACGTCACCTTATAGTACTGAGAGGTATATCAGGATGTCTTTATTCCGTCACCGATATTTGTTTAATTTTTTCCAATACCCGATGTCATTATTTCTTGTTTGGTGTCCCCAGAAACCATTCATTGTAGCCAGAGTACACTAGTACACTCTCCTATGTTCTGTACACTCTCCTATGTAAACTCCATTATGTATACACACTAGCTTATGTACACATACAATACACAGCAGTAAGGATTTATAGCAGCGAAGCTTTAATTTTAAACCGGTAAATTCACCCAAAACTGAATATGTGTACCCTGCCCCCTCCCTCCCCCCTTCTCCCCCTCACCCCTTCACCCCTTCTCACCCCTCCTCCTCCTCCCCCTTCTCACCCCTGGACCAAATTACAAGTTGACTATCGATCGGTGAAGCTCATTGGTCAGCCACCGTATATTACTTGAGGTGTTGGAGGTAATTAAATTGAGACGTCGTTGTTGGGTGGGTTTACCAGTTTACGAGCGTGTCTATAACCATCGCCGCCCCTCGGAATTACTTTTAATTGAGGGAGATGAGGCGGCCTGTGGTTGAGAGAGGCCCTGAGATTGTTGTAGTGAGTACTGGGTGTGGTGGGTCGTTAAGCTCAGTGTTTACTTCTATCTTGATAATATCCGTGGTTGGTTTTTTTAATCGTCTACTTTCAGTTGTTTTCCTGGATGCCATTGTATGTGTGGATGTTTTTATATCTGTCTGTATGTAAATAAAATCTATGGTATTGTCTTTAAACGTGTGTGTGTGTGTGTGTGTGTGTGTGTGTGTGTGTGTGTGTGTGTGTGTGTGTGTATATATTTAGTGTTGTGGTAATGTTTAATTTTGATAAGGTAAATTTCACTAAAAATGCAGAAGAGTTGTTATATCGACACTGATGTTCGTTACAATTGTGACTCCGTCGGTGAAGAAGATGTTAATGTTAATTTGGGGTTGTAGTCGCCCGATCCCTATGACGCCACACTTGTAAACAAAGCTCCACGTATTGTGTTGTAAGTTTGAATGGGAAGAGAGAAGGGGAGGGGAGAGAGGAGAGGAGAGGAGCGAGAAGGGAAGTGGAGGGGAAGCTGAGCCGTAGAATCAACACAATCCTCACAATACCTCCCGTGAATTGTTGTGGCTCGCTTTGTCCTGTCAGGGAAAAAATGCAAATGGAATTTCCGACGGGGGTATGAGGGCGGTGATTTCATTATTGTCCAAAATACAGTTCGATAAAGTGCCATCGGCGACGTCGCTCCCTATGCGGCGGGTCCGACAGTTACAGCTGCTGCCGCGTGCACAGTTTAGTCTCCCCCTTTACTTGGTCCCCACCCAACTGTAGAGTAATCCAAAGGTCGCTTCACTCACCGCATTCGCCTCACTCGCCTCACTGAGCAACAAATTCATTAATGAATTAAAAGAACACATGGTATTAAGGTTTCAGTAATTGGTTAAGGTTTAGCAGAGTGGAAACTGTGTTGGGTGTAGACCATAGGTGTGGTGACGACCAGTCATTGTGTATAAGGTGTGGTTCATGGTGTGGTAGATTCCTGTGCCCATGGTGTGGCTATGGCGTAGGTGTCTGGCAGACCTGTGTAGTGAGGTGTGACTATGGTGTAATAAATGTGTGTGTGTGTGTGTTAAGTATTTAATGCACCAGTTTGTCTTCACCAAACACTATACTTTGGTGGTACACAAGAATTAGGACCAATGAACATGCCAAATGGTTGTGTTTTATTTAACATTCGGGTGTTAGTATATCTGGATACGAGTGACTCCAACACGGCTTCTTTCCCTCACCTAGACATAAGTGTTCCCAGGCAGACACTTAAACCGAAATGGATATATAACTCGTTGCTCGTATATGGAACTACTATTACTTCTACTACTACTACTAATAATAATAATAATAATACTTTATTGTTACTCGGAATCGAGTATGACGATCATCCATCTATGATACGGTGATATGAGTTATTAAGGATGTCACCTTCCTTGGTGAGCTCTGAGGTGACTCGAGGGGCTGATACGGGACCGGCAGGGCCATCCACAGATGTTGCACGTGTGGAGGGCTACATCTAGTGCGGGAAGGGCGGCGGCAGCGTCATTCTGGCGTTGGCGCTTGTCTGCCTCGGTATGCACCCCCCCCCCACACACACGCACAGGTGAGGTAAGGTGAAGGTGGGGTGTGTTTACATATTATAACAGACAGTGTGTACAGGCATGGGGGTAATTACGTCCACTTTTACGCGTTGGGTCTGACTTGTACTGCCGCTGTCCTTAATTGTCTTAATTATTTACCAACCTGGAAGATGTACGGCTTAATTTGTGTAAAGAGCTATTAAAGGTGGTTATTACCGCTAGTTGAAAGCCTTGCTAGTTATATGTAACCACAAATAACTGTAATTTTACCTGCGTCTTCACCTGTCGACCGACGCACTCACCAACACACTCACTAGTTTAAGATAATTCACCAACACACTCATCAACACACTCACCAATTAAAGATAGACCACCAACACACTCACCAACACACTCATCAACACACTCACCAGTTTAAGATAATTCACCAACACACTCATCAACACACTCACCAATTAAAGATAGACCACCAACACACTCATCAACACACTCACCAATTAAAGATAGACCACCAACACACTCACCAACACACTCTGGCCTCTCCTCCGTGTATATCTGTAATTAGAACGAAAGTTTGCTCATATATCAGGATTACATTGTGGGTGGGTGAGAAGAGAGGCCATTTTAACCTCCAGGGAAAAAGCATAATTTAGAGTACGATAAATCCATCTTACGTAAAGGTTATTCGTGAATCAGGTCTAGTATTATGGTTTGCTACAGTGTAAATGACAAGACTGAATGAACACCTAAGTATCCATGGCGATGCTTTTGGCGATGAAATTACACTAAGGCGACCCAGTTTTTTTTAATGATCTACCTGTAAAGAAGGTAATTTATTCATAGCCACTAAACTAACTTCCCTCTCCAGTTCTCTCATTTGTTAGTAATATCACGTCTTGTTTATAATGAATACGGGACCCCGGTAATATAGTATATCCAGGTTACACCGCCGTGAGATAGTCGGGGAGGGGGAGGTAAGTGGCAATTTAATTAGTGTTTTATGGCACGTTGGTCCGGTGCCACACCCAGGGACGTGTGTGTGTGTGTGTGTGTGTGTGTGTGTGTGTGTGTGTGTGTGTGTGTGTGTGTGTGTGGGTCCTCTAGGTATACAGTACACAGAGAAGATGGGACACAGCCATGCAGTGTACCGAGTCAAGCAGGGGAAAATGGACAATGCTCTAGGGGAAACAGTATAGGAACAGGAGTTAGGGAAGGGAATTATTACATAGGATGATGGTACAGGTATTGAGGCTAGGGGAGAGGTGAGGAGGAGGGGGGGGGGGTGATGGCGTGGAGGGTCTGGTGAAGAGGTGGATAGAGAGAGAGAAAGTGAGAGGTTCTATATAACTCTCTCTCTCTCACAATAAAAAAGTAATTGACTATACATTTATATTAATATTTTTTTAGTGGAGGAAGACTGAATAGAATGATTAATGTTATCGTATATAAATAGGATTTGTATTTTTTTTTTATTCCGACTGACGATAAAAATTCACATGTAATTATTTCGCTTATTGGGTGTTGGTAATGGTATTGTGGCTGTTTTTTATTTTGACTTTTGTTTGTTTTTATTTTACTTTTTTATTTGGTTTTTTATTTATTTATTTTGTGTTTTATTTTTCCTTTTTGTTTTAGTTATGATTTTTTTAGTATGTTATTGTTTTACTTTTGTTTTGATATTATTTGTTTTGTTTTTATTACTGTACGGTTAAAAAAGCTTTTGTTTGTATCACCTATTGTTTGTTTTTCTGATAATATATATCCGGGTTCCCTTCAAAGGCTTCATTCCACAACCCCCGCCCCCCTTTTTTTATTTTTACGCTATTGATATTGTGAAAGTAGGTACGACCCTAGGAGTGATAGGGAGGTGTTGTGCGACCCTGGGAGTGATAGGGAGGTGTTGTGCGACCCTGGGAGTGATAGGGAGGTGTTGTGCGACCCTGGGAGTGATAGGGAGGTGTTGTGCGACCCTGGGAGTGATAGGGAGGTGTTGTGCGACCCTGGGAGTGATAGGGAGGTGTTGTGCGACCCTAGGAGTGATAGGGAGATGGAATACGACCCTGGGAGAGTGATAAATAAATACTGTACATAAAAGGAAAACTAAAACAAATCAAAAGTGAGAAACAATATACAGGTATGTAGGTTGTGTTGTCAATAGTACGAGAAACAATTGAGACCCTGCAATTGTGTGTAAATGAGGCAGAAAGTCAGATCAGCAACCTGGGACTTGGTCACAATTTTGTGATGCCATATAGCAGCAGGGTCTACCATTTGACAATACATTATGTTTCCAATATCTTCCCAGGCGGTAGTACCTCCCTGTTTGATAGCTGCCTAATTTATTGGTAAATATACCTGTACTAGCTTTTACATTTTGCAATATGCTCTGTTTTAAGTAAATAGAACGTGAAATGGTTTGTAAGTTGATAAGTGATGGACTATACGTGTAAACCTTCCTCTGTAGGGGTTGTATCCTGACCTGATACAACAAACATTTTGTCATACTCATAACAACATCCAAAAATGGTTTAAAAAAGTGATACTTAAAGCGGGAGAAGTTTATTGTGTAAGTTATAATTTTAAGGTTGAAAATATTTAACACTCCTTATATTGTCTTTATATTGTCTCAACTCTTGTCCTACTGCATTTAGTAAAATTCAAAATCATTTAAAAATTGTAGCAGGATGTCTTCATCATCCAAATTTTGTCCCCATGGGGACTGGTGCAACGTCTGCTCTTTATTTTCTATTCTTACAACCTCTGGTGTCGGCTCCACCACAGTCTGTGGTGTCGGCTCCACCACAGACTGTGGTGTCGGTTCCACTACAGGCTGTGGTGTCGGTTCCACCACAGGCTGTGGTGTCGGTTCCACCACAGGCTGTGGTGTCGGTTCCACCACAGGCTGTGGTGTCGGTTCCACCACAGGCTGTGGTGTCGGTTCCACCACAGGCTGTGGTGTCGGCTCCGCTTCCATCGTTTTGTACTGCAAGGCTTGCTCACCCCAATTCCACTGGAGGGCGAATGGCTTTTAAACGTCTACTAATTTCTTCGACTTATTCAACAGCTTCACCTTTCTTATAAGATCCTCTTCTGGTAAGAGAACTTTCCTTTTGCGGCCGACCTTACCAGGGTGGGCGGTGGTGTAGGCGCTGCCCTCGGGCCATGCCATTCCGACATAACAGAAACGTTAACGGATGTTGGGACCACGACGCCGAACATCAAGCCCTGACCCCCTGAGGTGTTGGGCAATGCACACGGGCATTGCCTCAGTCAGGCCATTCTCCTTGCAAAATTAAGAAAAAGATTGAAATAGATCATCCCGAAAAACCATATCATTTTGATTCTCGGTGAAGACAACTTGAGTCAGTGCGTACATAAGGAAGGAGCCCTTCCCCTTGTAGCGGTTTTTGAAGTCTAACACAGAGTTGAGAGACATTTTGACGAGCGGTAATCCTTAATTCACTGGAGGTAACTAACTTCATATACTCATTTTAAAAACGTATAGTGTTTGGAATATTGTGTCCATCAACTGTACAGTGATGTTAATAGTGTGGCTAGTGAAGATGTGGATAGTGGAGATGCTGGTAGTAAAGATGTGGATAGTGGAGATGTTGGTAGTAAAGATGTGGATAGTGGAGATGCTGGTAGTAAAGATGTGGATAGTGGAGATGTTGGTAGTTTTGTCCCCATGGGGACTGGTGCAACGTCTGCTCTTTATTTTCTATTCTTACAACCTCTGGTGTCGGCTCCACCACAGTCTGTGGTGTCGGCTCCACCACAGACTGTGGTGTCGGTTCCACTACAGGCTGTGGTGTCGGTTCCACCACAGGCTGTGGTGTCGGTTCCACCACAGGCTGTGGTGTCGGTTCCACCACAGGCTGCTCCGGTTTTGTACTCTTGTTCACCCCAATTCCACTGGAGGGCGAATGGCTTTTAAACGTCTACTAATTTCTTCGACTTATTCAACAGCTTCACCTTTCTTATAAGATCCTCTTCTGGTAAGAGAACTTTCCTTTTGCGGTCGACCTTACCAGGGTGGGCGGTGGTGTAGGCGCTGCCCTCGGGCCATGCCATTCCGACGTAACAGAAACGTTAACGGATGTTGGGACCACGACGCCGAACATCAAGCCCTGACCCCCGGAGGTGTTGGGCAATGCACACGGGCATTGCCTCAGTCAGGCCATTCTCCTTGCAAAATTAAGAAAAAGATTGAAATAGATCATCCCGAAAAACCATATCATTTTGATTCTCGGTGAAGACAACGTGAGTCAGTGCGTACATAAGGAAGGAGTGCTTCCCCTTGTAGCGGTTTTTGAAGTCTAACACAGAGTTGAGAGACATTTTGACGAGCGGTAATCCTTAATTCACTGGAGGTAACTAACTTCATATACTCATTTTAAAAACGTATAGTGTTTGGAATATTGTGTCCATCAACTGTACAGTGATGTTAATAGTGTGGCTAGTGAAGATGTGGATAGTGGAGATGCTGGTAGTAAAGATGTGGATAGTGGAGATGTTGGTAGTAAAGATGTGGATAGTGGAGATGCTGGTAGTAAAGATGTGGATAGTGGAGATGTTGGTAGTAAAGATGTGGATAGGGAAGATGAAGATAGTAAAGATGTGGATAGGGAAGATGAAGATAGTAAATATGTAGATAGTGATGATAAGGATAGTGAAGATGTGGATAGTGATGACGTTGATAGTCATGATAAGGATAGTGAAGATGTTAATAGTGATAAGGATAGTGAAGATGTTGATAGTGATGATATTGATAGTCATGATAAGGATAGTGAAGATGTTAATAGTGATAAGGATAGTGAAGATGTTGACAGTGATAAGGATAGTGAAGATGTTGATAGTGATGATAAGGATAGTGAAGATGTGGTTAGTGAAGATGTTGATAGTCATGATAGGATATTGAAGATGTTAATAGTGATGAGGTTATTGAGGATGTTGGTAAGTGATGACTAGGATATATTGAAGATGTGTGGATGAGTGATGTAGATAGTGATGATAAGGATAGTGAAGATGTGGATAGTGATGACGTTGATAGTCATGATAAGGATAGTGAAGATGTTAATAGTGATAAGGATAGTGAAGATGTTGATAGTGATGATATTGATAGTGATGATAAGGATAGTGAAGATGTTAATAGTGATAAGGATAGTGAAGATGTTGACAGTGATAAGGATAGTGAAGATGTTGATAGTGATGATAAGGATAGTGAAGATGTGGTTAGTGAAGATATGGAGAGTGAAGATGTGGATGGTGAATGGATATTGGCGGTGGGGGAACACTTGACGGGCAGCAGCATCAGCAGTGTTGGTGGTCGTTCATCACAGGAAGTAAAGCAATATTAACAGCAGCTGTGGTCGTCGGTAGCAGTATCTGTAGTCGTCATCATCAGGAACGTCAAAGGCATCAGATGTAGTTGTAGCAATAAACAGCTGGGGTGATCACAGCAGTAAAAGTAGCAGCAACAGCAACAATAAACAGCTGGGGTGATCACAGCAGTAAAAGTAGCAGCAACAGCAACAATAAACAGCTGAGGTGATCACAGCAGTAAAAGTAGCAGCAACAGCAACAATAAACAGCTGGGGTGATCACAGCAGTAAAAGTAGCAGCAACAGCAACAATAAACAGCTGGGGTGATCACAGCAGTTAAAGTAGCAGCAACAGCAACAATAAACAGCTGAGGTGATCACAGCAGTAAAAGTAGCAGCAACAGCAACAATAAACAGTCACAGGAAACAGTAACGACCTAGGGAGCACCATATAAAGGCGGTGGGGGAGGAAGGAGGTGAGAGGGGTAAGCCACCAGTGTTAACAATAACCCGCGCGGAGAGTTGGAAGGGTCTGAGACAAGTGGTGATATGTACACAAATTCTCAGCTCCATGATGTCCTTTCACCGTGACCACGAGAGACGGGAGTAGAGCTTGGTTGTCTTGTGGGGAGTGTTGGTATTGTGTGGGTGACTGGGTTGAGAAAGAACTATTTGCTGCTTGAGTCACACATATAGATGAGAGAGAGACTTTACATAATTGTTGACTCATTACTGTGGTTCAATAGCCAGAATCATTAACCACTGTTTACCAAGTCACTAGTAAACCAAACCATTTTTTTTAGGGAAATGAAAAAATAGTTTGTTTGTTTTTTTGGTCGAGATGCAGAAAGTGTTATAGTGTGTTGTAAGGAACTGTCATGCGTGTGAGTGACTGGGTATATCACCTCCATTTAACACAGGGTAGCGGGAAGGTACAGGTAGCTATGATGTCGTACAATCAAGGACAAAATAACCAGGAACAGAAATATACAGTAATTCCTTCCTTCCTTTCTTCGTTCGTTCGTTCGTTCGTTCGTTCGTTCGTTCGTTCGTTCGTTCCTTCCTTCCTTCCTTCCTTCCAGCGTCATAATCACCCGAAAAGAAAATTTTTCCAGTTATAATTTCTGTACAAGTTGCGTGTCACAATGTATAGTATTTTTTTCCAACACGATAATCCTCCAGGAAATTGTTGTTTCACTCGTGATTGAGCTGTAAGTTTCGTGTTACGTGTATGTATAGTGAAGGAATTATCACCACTACCGTGTTTCGTTTAGTTAGTGTAAGCGTCAGCACCAGCATCACCACTACTGTACACGGTTAAGTACAGGTCCTTCCGTCACTATTATTACATCCATTTACACTATAGATATCGTAGGTGAGATTCAGCCATTGTAATAATAATAATAATAATAATATTCTTCCTTGTTGTAAGCAGAAAGATACACGACACAGAGGTATGGGTTGAGCAGATCATTTGAGCTGAATCATGAAGTGTCGTGGTTGGTGGGACGTGAGATATATATTCGGCTCGTCTGTGATATATGGTGGCTGAGAATTTTCACAGAGTTTCTCGCCTGTGTTGCTATAAAGCGTTGATGCTTTTGTATCTCGTGTGAGGTTTTAACGGCATCGATATTGTCTTTTATGACCATGCTGTAAGCTGCTGGAGTCTCGTAATAACCAAAGTTAAAGGAAAATTGACGAACGAGTTGTTGAAAAATCTTGCCCCAACACCGCCCAAGACGATCTGCAGGTCTTCACATCGATGTTATATTTTTGGGCGTAAATGGCGATATGCAAATGTATATATACTGACTCACTCTAAGCTACGGCTCATAGGTAAGGGCCAAAGTCCCTGCTTATGGGAAAATTTAGAGGCGTAGCTATGAGGTTGCAGACCCTGGATGTGTGTGAGAGTCATCTGTGACCTCCCATGGTGGTCTGGGGACGGTGCTCACAGACTCTCCTCCAGACAATAAAGAGAGTTGGAACTTCCTCTGACGGCGACAAATGTCTTCCTCGTATAGGGTTAATAATCTGTAGAGTTCATATTTTTTTATGCCTCGTTAAAGACTCCCGGCTGTGAGTTAGAGTTGTTGTTGTTGAGTATCGTGTTGGGTGTGACTTAGTGGTCTGTGGGGGCACGACCTGTGTTGTTGGTAGAGGGAGGGAGTCGTATTGTGACTTCCTTCCTGCTGGGGTGTGAGGTCCCAGGGATGTTTTAGTGAGGTTAGGTATAGGATTTTAGGTCTCGTGTGTCTTGTTGTGACTCTATTTTTCTCACTTTTCTCTGTGTTTCTATCTTACTTCACACACACACACACACACACACACACACACACACACAATCTTTCTTTCTCTCTCTCCTCCTCCTCCTCCTCCGTACAGCCTCAGACAACCCACGTGTTTCAAGGATTCATCTTATAAAGCGCCCTACTTGAGGATGCTGATGCACGGCGCCTGCCTCCCGAGACTCTTGTATACCACCAACCTAAGAGTCTTGGACGGCGATCACATACTGCATAAATTGTGAAGTAAGTGCCCGGGGAGGGGAGGTCGCCTGGATTCTCTCCCATTGGTGGATTTTTCGTATTTGAGGCTCTCCCATTGGTGGATCTTTTCCCGTTAGTTGAGGCTCTCCCACTGGTGGATCTTTTCCCGTGGTTGAGGCTCTCCCATTGGTGGACCTTTTCCCGTGGTTAAGGCTCTCCCATTGGTGGATCTCCCGTGGTCAACATAAACTCGAACTTTGGCCTTAAAACCTGTGACGCACACACACACATACACACAAGACTTCCATAGGCGGGTGGTTGTAAGGCTCCTAGGGTCGTCATTTATCCTAGAAACTTAACTTCCTCCCCAAGACTGACGGCAGCCTTCAGATTCCCGCGATAAGCTCTCCATCACGGGGATAGATGCCGGCTTCTTGCTCTAAGTTGCTGATTTCTAAGATTTTTCACAGCCAGTTTGATATTACGTCTGGCGGATTCATCTTTCATTCTGAGAAGACCTGAAGACATGTTGCATTAGTTTGCGAAATTGACTTAGGATGTTCATAAGTCTCTCTGTGACAATATTACATTCGTAGCTTCGTAAGTCAGTGTAGTGATGAGATACGGTGGACATTGTACTGTTGAGGCGGGTATGTAATTTTTGTAATGAATGGTTGATTTTTATCCAAATGTTGCATGTTGTCATTATTCCACCGTACACACACACACGCACACACACACACACACACACACACACACACACACACACACACACACACACGCACACACACACACCGGCACTTACACGTCTTTAATAAAATTTTAGATAATTGAATGATTTTTTTTAATGAAACTGTGAGTGAAAGTTAAGTCTGATATGAAAATTTCGAGTTGTCCCCCACACACATACCCTCATTTTTCACGCGGTTGAGTGGTGGTGCTACTGGCGAGGAGGAGGAAGAGGAGAGGAGGAAGATGAGCAAGAGGAAGAGGAGAAGGAGGAGGAGGAGGGTGATAGTGTTGCCAAGTCCTCCACTTATACTTATCTTCTGAACACTATAGTCAGTCTTAAGTCTGTGTGTATGTGTGTGTGTGTGTGTATGTGTGTGTGTGTGTGTGTGTCTGTGTGGTTAGTCTTATTACATACAGGGTAAAGATGGCTGCCAAATAAATCCTAAAGTGTTCTTACATTTTCTCGTAAAGGAAAAACATTTTGTCGTGTCCAGATAGAGAAGACAATTGGCGTATACATCTTTTAAAGCTTCCGGGTTCTGGGTATTAAGTCTCTCTCTCTCTCTCTCTCTCTCTCTCTCTCTCTCTCTCTCTCTCTCTCTCTCTCTCTCTCTCTCTCTCTCTCTCTCTCTCTCTCTCTCTCTCTCTCTCTCTCTCTCTCCTCTCTCTCTCTCTCTCTCTCTCTCCACCCCTCTCCACCCCTCTCTACCCGCCCCTTCTCTCTCTCCTGTAGATACGTCCTTTTCAGAGAGGCAGATGTTTATCTTGAGAGACGATGGCATCCCTTGGAAGTCGCCGTAGACCAGATGGAGATCAGGGCGTGGATAAGGAGGCAGCAGTAGTTGTCCTCTGTACTGTGATTCGCGGTGGATCACGGTCGGTGTGTGGCGGCGAGAGATGGACTGTGGGAGATGATGGCGTCAGGTTATTTTCTTTATTGAGGGGTACAGTAAACCCTCTCAATAGCGGACTTCTCAATACAGTAATGGATAGTGTAAGACCTGTTAGTAAAGTAATGGATAGTATAAACTCTCTCAATAGCGAACTTCTTAATACAGTAATGGATACAGGAAACCCTCTCAATAGCGGACTTCTCAATAAAGTAATGGATACTGTAAGACCTGTTAGTAAAGTAATGGATGGTATAAACTCTCTCAATAGCGGACTTCTCGATAAAGTGATTTGCTACAATAACCCCTCTCAATAGCGGATATAACAAAAGCAGAATCCTCCTCCCAATAGCGGACACGGCTTGCAAGAATTAATATGGAATAGGGAACGTTTACGGTATCTGGAGTGGTGTCTGGACGGAAGGTCTGGTTGGGTGAGGCAGGTAATAAGACAGGCGCTTCCGGATTATAATTTACATATTGGAATTTCTCTTGGGACTGGAGGTTCGCTGACGACACCAACCTCACACACAACACGTCAATAGAAGGTCGATTATTTATTGATTTTTATCTATTTATTATTTATCTTTATTTATCTTTTCATTTATTTATCTATATTTTTATTTATTTAATCATTTATTTATTTATTATGTGTTTATTTATAATTTAAGGCCAGTGTTGTATAGAAATATATTGGAAGGTTCATGTTTTTAATGAGTTTTTTTGTTGTTCTGGGCGAGAGGTTGAACTAACTAGGCCTACCATCTTATAAAAAGCGGCTCTCGATAGGAATTTTGGTGTTTAGTTTGGTGTGGGGACATTTTAGGTCTGGTGGCGCCCTCCTGTACACCTTTATTACACTCTACGTCTTATCGTTGGTTAGGTGGAGATAACTAGTGGTGGAGGCGGCCACGTTTACTGACCATTATGGTTCACTGTGGAGGTGTAGGGGCGGGTTTTACACAGCGGCGGGAAGACTGGAGTAGCCAGGTCACCACACTAACCACAGCCGGGAGACAAAGTTAGCCACACCACTACAGCCGTGAGACAAAGTTAGTCAGGCCACTACAGCCGTGAGACAAAGTTAGCCACACCACTACAGCCGGGAGACAAAGTTAGCCACACCACTACAGCCGGGAGACAAAGTTAGTCAGGCCACTACAGCCGTGAGACAAAGTTAGTCAGGCCACTACAGCCGGGAGACAAAGTTAGTCAGGCCACTACAGCCGGGAGACAAAGTTAGTCAGGCCACTACAGCCGGGAGACAAAGTTAGTCAGGCCACTACAGCCGTGAGACAAAGTTAGTCAGGCCACTACAGCCGGGAGACAAAGTTAGTCAGGCCACTACAGCCGGGAGACAAAGTTAGTCAGGCCACTACAGCCGGGAGACAAAGTTAGTCAGGCCACTACAGCCGGGAGACAGTTAGTCAGGCCACTACAGCCGGGAGACAAAGTTAGTCAGGCCACTACAGCCGTGAGACAAAGTTAGCCACAACACTACAGCCGTGAGACAAAGTTAGCCACACCACTACAGCCGGGAGAGTTAGTCAGGCCACTACAGCCGGGAGACAAAGTACAGGCCACTACAGCCGGGAGACAAAGTTAGTC